>NW_022096690.1:0-10517 GCF_006542625.1 Nomascus leucogenys | reverse complement strand
ATCATTGATATACTGGGCTGTTTGTGATTTTCTTTGTAATCTATAGGAGTTCTTTATATATTTTGAATGAGTCCATTTATATATACATACTTTTTGCTATATTATATAGCAAATAATTATTCCTGGTCTACAGATAGCGTTTAAGTTGTTAAACAACAACATAATAAGCAGAAGCTGTTAAAAAATGAAGTGCAATTCGCTTGATTTCTTATTGTGGTGAGTGCTACAGTATCTAGTCTAAGAAATATTTTCCTATGTCAAGTTCATGAAACTATTTCCTATTTTTCCTTTACAAGGTTTCCAATTTTAACTTTCACATCTTAATTTCAATATATGATGGACAGTGGTTAACTTTTTAAAATGACAAATATTATTTCACTCAAAATCGTTTTATTTAAAAGTCTTTCATTTCCCCAATGAGGGGCATTGGTGTCTTTGTTTCTAAAACATTTAGAAGTGGCGATGCGAGCATGTTCTCACTCATGGGTGGGAATTGAACAATGAGAACACTTGGACACAGGGCAGGCAACATCACACACCAGGGCCTGTCATGGGGTGAGGGCTGGGGGAGGGATAGCATTAGGATACATACCTAATGTAAATGACGAGTTAATGGGTGCAGCAAACCAACATGGCACATGTACACCTATGTAACAAACCTGCACGTTGTGCATACGTACCTAGAACTTAAAGTATAATGTATAATATATATATATATTTTTTTTTTTTTCTTTTTTTTAAGTGGCAGTGCAAGGGCTGCGGCACAGCTAGCAGAGCCGGGGCGAGGAGGACAGCGCCTGCATCGAGCTCTCCCCTCCCCGCCCGCCAGCCCAGGCGGCCTCAGCAGCAGCGACCAGAGGAGCCCCTGCAGCAAGCAACGGCCAAGTGGACGCCTCCATCTACAGCCTCGTAGCGAATGAGAACTGTTAGGACGCGGCCATTGTGCGCAACAAGGACTCGCCCTCCATCTGGGCCGCCGTCCCAGGGAAAACCTTCATCAACATCATGCCAGCTGAGGTTGGTGTCCTGGTTGGCAAAGACTGGTCAAGCTTTTTTGTGAATGGGCTGACACTGGGGGCCAGAAATATACTGTGGTCCCAGACTCACTGCTACAGGATGGGGAATTGACCGTGGATCTTCATATGAAGACATCGGTGGAGCCCCCACCTCAACGTCATTGTCACCATGACTGCCAAGACGCTAGGCCTGCTGATGGGCAAAGAAGGTGTCCACGGCAGTTTCATCAACAAGCAATGTTATGAAATGGCCTCCCACCTTCAGCGTTCCCAGTACTGACCTCCTTTGTTCCTTCCCCTCCACGCTCCCCACAGCTTTGCCCCCATTTCCTTCTTATACACACACCATTTTAATTTCAGGGGCCATTACCCCACACACCTTATTGCTGCCAAAGCCACATGGGCTGGGGACCAGGGATATACTGACAGACACCTTCCCCTACCCATACCCCTCCTGTGTGTGGTTGGAAAACTTTTGTTTTGAGGGATTTTTTATGAATAAAAAAGATTCTACTAAAAAAAATAATAACTGTACATATATGGGCATATTGTTTGAATCTGTATTATTTTACTTTGATATATTTATGAATACTTACACCATTACTACGTTTTTGAATTACTGTAGCTTTAAAATCAGCTTTGAAATCTAGCAGAGTAAGTCCTCCAACTTATTGCTTCTTCAAGACCGACTTGCTTATTCTAGGTTCTTGGATTTTCAAATACATTTTGAAATTAGCTTTTAAATTTCTCTAAATCTCCTACTAGAAATATTAATCAGAATTGTGTTGATGTAATATGCTAATAAAATTGAGTCTTCCAATCAATGAACATGATATATATTTATTTAGTCTTCTTTAATTTTTCTCAACAATTGCTTTTAGGGGCCTTGTACCTGCTTCATTGCATGTATTGTTAAGCATGTAATGATTCTGGCTATTAAACTCTATTATGTTTTATTGAATTTCATTTTCTAGCTGCTAATTACTAGTATGGAGAAATTAAGATGATGAAATCAACTTTATATAAAGGTATAATTTCAGTACAACAGACTGCACCACTTTAAAATGTGCAATTCAATGCATGCTTACAAGTGTATACACTAACGAACTACTGCCACAACCAAGATAGAAATTCCCTATGCCCCAAAGTTTCTTGTGCCCCTTTGCAGTTCATCAGTCTTTCAACCTCAGCCCCAAGGAGCCACTGTCACTTCAGGTCCGTTTGCTTTTTAACCATTTTCTATAAATGAAATGATCAACCTGTGTTCTTTTGTGTCTGCCTTCCTTCATGCATCAACGTAATTTTAAAATCCATCCGTAATGCCTTGTAATTGCTGACTAGTATTCCTTCGTGTGGCTATACCATGTATGTTTGTACTTTTCTATCATTTCTATCATTCCACGTTTGGGCTATTATGAAGAAACTATCATGAGCATCCATACATGGCAGGCCAGGTCTCACTAACACAGGCCTCCCTAACAACTGTTTCAGGAACGACTGAGTGGCTCAGTTAAATATAAGAGGAAAAAAAAAAAAAAAAGAAGAAGCCAGTGCCTTATACAAAGGCTGGAATGTAACAAAAGCCCACCAAGAGTTTTGCCTAGGCTTTTCCTGGGCCTTAAAGCATGATGAAATAACGAAGGCATTCTTAACAGGATTAATTTAGTATTACGAGTTTTATTGGGGGTCTGAAGAAACTCCCCAGGCCTCCACAAACAAGTTTATTGCAGGTCTGAAGGAACTCCCCAAACCTCTATGATTTAGCAGGAGACAAGATAAGGGCCCCAGCACCTAGACCCCTTTAGATTAAGTGAATTTACAGGTTCCAGAGGAAGGTCTTCAGGACTCAGACTTAGTTATAGATTAAAAGAAGTTAATCACTTATGTATTTAGATGAATGCACACTTCCACATACACATACAGCTTAGAAGGTACATAAGCTCAGGAAAACTTTGTAATTTTGAGTTGGTCTGGTGATAATTTCCAGGCCATTTCCCTGTAACCAGTTGCAGAAGTAAAAACTCTCTTCCTCCCGAGTTCATCTGCGTTCGTTACTGAGCCACGAGAAATAGCAGCCCGCCCCTCAGTTTGGTCTGGAAACACACATACAGATTATTGTGCAGCCATAGTCTGTAAATTCCTAGGAACGGAATGACTGTCTATCTGATTTGTGTATGTTTAACCTTTAAGAAACTGTTAGATTTTCAAAGGAGCTGTACCATTTTTCATTCCTACAAGTATAAGACTTCCAAGTGCTTTATATCCTCACCAACATGTGCTATTTTCAGCCTTTTTAATTTTAGCCATTCATGGATATGTACTGGTATCTCATTGTTGCACTGATCTCCCTGATGACCAAACAGTGGAGCATCTTTTCCTATGCTAATTGACATTCATGTATTTCTTTTCTGAAGTATCTATTCAAGTCTTTTGAGAAATTGTTTCATTGTGCTGTTTATCTTATCAGACTGCAGTATTTATATATATATGTGTGTGTGTGTGTATGTTCCCTATTTGGAGATGACAATCTTCAAAACGGTGAATATATATACATATATATATACACACACACATATATACACACACACATACATGTATATGTTTGTGTGTGTGGGGGTGTGTATACATATATATATGTCCTAAGAATCATTAGACATATATGCGAGTATCTATTTCTGGATTCTGTCTTCTCTTCCACTGATATATATTCTATTTTTTTTTTTCACCAAAACACATGATCTTGATTTTCATAGCTGTAGAGTAATTCTGGAAATAGGTAGTGAATTCATTCACCATTATTCTTTTATAATATTGCTCTTTGATTATTCTTGGTCATTGACATTACCATATAAATGGTAGAATCAGCTTGTAAATTTCTACCAAAATGCCGGTTGGAATTTTTATTAGAATTGCATTGGATCTGGAGATCAATTTGAAGAACTGACTTTTTAAACATAACAACTCTTCTGATCCATGACAAGGTTTATCTTCCCACTAATCTAGTTCTTTCATAATTTCTCAAAGCAATTTTTTGTAGTTTTTGGTTTACTGGCCTTACATAAATTTTGTTGACTTTCCTTTTTTTTTTTGAGACAGAGTCTTGCTCTGTGACCCAGGCTGGAGTGCAGTGATGCGATCTCAGCTCACTGTAACCTCTGCCTCCCAGGTTCAAGTGATCCTCCTGCCTCAGCCTCCCAGGTACCTGGGACTACAGGCACATGCCACCACACCCAGCTAATTTTTTTGTATTTTTAGTAGAGACGGGGTTTCACTGTGTTAGGCATGATGGTCTCAATCTCCTGACCTCATGATCTGCCCACCTCGGCCTCCCAAAGTGCTGAGATTACAGGTGTGAGCCATGGTGCCCAGTCTGTTGAATTTATTTATAAGCACAACATGTATTTAGATGTTACTTTAAATGAAATTATATTCTTATTTCATTTTCCAAATGCTCATTGCTAATATACAGAAATACAAAAGACCACTTATGTTGAGAGCTTACATTCTGCAACACTACCACTCACTGATTAGTTCTGGTAGATTTGTGTAGATTTCTAGGATTGTTACCATACACAGTCATTATCTGTGAATAAAGACAGCTTCAATTCTTTCTTTTCAATCTTTTCAATACTTTATTTTTCTTACTTTATTGCATTGATTTAGAGCTCTAGTATAATGCTGAATTAAAAGAGTAACAACAGGTATTCTACTTTTTTCTCTGATTTAATAGAAAAGCATTCAATCTTATGCCATTTAATATAATGTTACCTGTGGGTTTTTCAAATCTGCCCTTAAGGGGTTGGAAGTGTTGCCTTCTGTTCTTATCATGCTGAACGTTTTCTGGGTTTTTTTTTTTATAAATCATGAAAAAAGTTTTCAATTTTGCCAAATGCTTTTACTGTGTATGACAAGGTAATCATACGGTTTTTCTCTTTTGCCCTGATAATATATAAAATGATATTTTTTAAATATAAAAAAGAGGCCGGGCGTGGTGGCTCACGCCTGTAATCCCAGCACTTTGGGTGGCTGAGGTAGGCGGATCACACTTGTGGCAGCATTGAAGGCTTCACTCTTCCCCAAGGGATCCAATCTCCCCTCAGTCAAGAAGCTCCAGGTATCTGAACTGGATGCCAGGTCATAAACTCCCACTATGGTGACTCCATCAGGTCTCTGTCCTCAGAACTAGAGCTTTTCTAATTATTACATAAGTTGACCTTCTCAGTAGATTTCCCATCCATTACATTCCCAGACACCTCACCACATGTCCCTGCCTCTCAAGGAAATCCCTCCCGCCTTGTCTCTAGATGGCCAGTCCCACGGCCTGTCTCTACTCTTCCAGAACCCTGTTGTTCTGACAGCAGGGAGGGCAAATCCATGCAGCATCTCCTGCCATGACCTCCAGCCTGCAGAGGAGAGGCGCCACAGGACCTTTACACGCATGCCGCTGTTCCCCTCACCCATGCATTTCTTAACGCCTTGGTGAGGAGAATGCCTCTGGATCTTCTTTGGTGGGAGCCAAAAGAACAAAGGTAAATAATGCTATGGGACCACTGAGAATTGGGGCTGTGGAAGAGTGGCCACTGAGGTAATAGACAGATGCAGCTATTGCCAGATACTCAGTGCCAGAGCAGGGAAGGAGAGGGAAGAAATACTGACCTCACCTTCCTCTCACTTCCAGGCTCCATCAGGTGCCCCCATTGCTAAACCTAACTAGAAGTGTGCACACAGGGGAGCCAGGGATGCATTCTAGAAGAGACAAGCCCCAAGTGGCATAAGACAGGATGGAAATGAGTGGAGTGGATCTGTGGGAAGGAGGAGGGGATGTTATGGGGAAACAAAAGGAGAATACTAGCTAATAACACTAGGTGACACCAATATCCCCAAGTCTGTGCTCATATTCAGAAAAGAAAGCTCAGCATAAAGCACTCAACCAGGAGTCAAGATATTGTTATTTTCAACTGTTGTTCCAACAGCTGTATTATAACGGGCCAGTTTATTTCACGCCTTTCTAATTTGACATAAAGTGCTATGTGGCATTGGGGCTGGCACAGCCTCGCTCAATTATGTGTTGAAGAGTATACAGAGACTGTCAGGCTGAGGGAAGATGCAAGAGAATAGAAGAGATGCTCACAGGGAACCACAGACCACACGGCCCCAGAGTCAGGGGCAGCATCAGCCACTGTCGGCTGCTCATTTGTCCAGACAGAGCCCACAAGCCTCAGCCACGCTTTGCTTCTGCAAGATGCTTCTTCATCTTTCAATAAACCTGCCTGAATTTAAGCTGACGGGGGTGTATTTCTCCTTCATCACAGAAGAAATTCTTCACCACAACAATCTCCAATGAATTGTGGGCACAGAAGGCAGACCCATCCCTGCTTCTGTTCCACTATCTCCCCTGTAGGTTGAAAAGGAGGAGGTACTGAATTACCTCCAAATGTTCCTCTGGCTCTGATATTCTGTGATTCTGGTTTCTTTTTGGCTACTTTGTTTTTGGAAGCATGTATCCTAAGGCGTCCAGTTGAAAAACCTTTGTCTACTGTGTCCAGTCATTCCTGGTGGTATTTCAGACAAGACACTCTTGGGTTGCTGCACTCACAACCACTGAACCAATTCTATGACCATCTGTTTCATGGCCACATGTTTGCTCATTTTCTATGTACATAAAGGGAGGGGACAGACAGCAAACTTGCATATTATAAATTGTATCATCTTAAAAAGGAAACAAGGCAATATTTTGCAATAAAACCTTATGATGCATTAAATTTAAGCCTGATACAATAAAGAATGCCCATAAAATTCTTATCTAAAGAATGTTTAGAAAATTGTTGAACAAGGGACATCATCATTTAAAGTGATATGAAGGAAACTTCTCAGCTAAGACTATGGGCTAGATTAGAGAGAAAAATAAAGGACCCATCTCTGCCCTGGAAAAACTACTGGTAGCCTCTTTCAAAAAGCTCTCTGTGTTCGAGTACGCACCTTGATCCACAGGCTCACATTTGATCCCAACTGGCAGCTGCTTCTTGGCATTAACTTTGGATTCCCAACTAGTAAATCTTAGCAAGATCTGAGTTTCTCCAGGTATATTATTTTGTTTGACCATCCTTATCTTCAAAGGCTACCAAGAAGGAACAAATAATTTATTTACCTCCCAAAGGAAAAGGTTTTACCAAAGAGACACTTTCTTACCATGACCCCAGGACCCCCATGTCTTGTTCACTTGAGTGCCCTGTGTGGCTTGACAGAAGCTCATACTGGTCACAGGATTCTTTATATGATTAACCTCCTTCCTGAATCCCAACTTCATGGTGGTGGTGATTACGGGTAGCCCATGCTCATGTCCCTGAAGTCATCAGCCTATCTCCAGTTAGAAAAAATCACATGGATATACAGAGGCCTCTTTGGAAGTAGCAAAAGCTTTCTCACCTTCATATATTAATGGTTGGAATGTACAATAGTATAAACACTTTGGGAAAAAATGTCTGGCATATTCTTACAGAACTAAACAGCTACCTAGTCTATGACTCAGTAATTCCTAAGCATTTAACCAACAGAAATTAAAACATGTCCAGAAAATGATTTATACAAGAATGTTCATAGCAGCTTTATTCATAATAGGAAAAACTGGAAACATTCAAGTATCTGTCAATACAAGATGGATCAATAAACTGTGATACATTCATTCCATGGAATGGCTAAAGGAACAAACTGTTGACACACAAAACAACATGGATGAATCTCAAAAACATTTTGAGTGCAGTAGGAGCCATACGCAAAAGAGCGTGAGAAAAATGACAAATAATAATGGTTTCAAGAAATGCAGAGCAGAGAGCCCAGAGGCAAAGACCCACAGGACACAGGGTCAGTCCCAGGCTGTGGATCCTAACTAAGAAACTCCTGCTGGATTTTGCCCAGCTCCATTTCCAAACTATTTTGGGTTAGTGACTTCTTTATCCCCTCCATGTTGCCTCATTTTGAACTAGAATCACTGTAGTTGTTATTCTATGTCTGTCCCATCATTTCACATTAGGGGCAGATAAACTGTTTGTTCAGTTTCACAGGTCGACGGAGGTAAGGGAATTATGTCAAGGATCTATACTTAATGAACACCCTCAGAAGCCTCATTCACACCTGGTGTGGATGTTTTAGATGGGATTTTAAACTTTTGATCTGATGTGGTCTACATGACATTTTTCATGTTGAACTAATGCTTTAATGACATGAAATTTGGAAACCTTAGGGGAGAGGGTGAATGCATTTTGCAGATGGGGGAATGTGAGTGTCCTACTGTGGTAGACGGAATTTCTGAAATGATCCCCAAACATGCCACACCCTTGTCTCTAAAGCCTGTTAAGGTGATGAGACACCATTCCTGTGATTATGTTATATGCCAGTTATATGACTTTAAGATGGTGAGGTGACCGCATGAACTGGATCTAATCACATCACTCCATACATGACAGAGCTTTGTGTGGCTGGTTGGAGAAGATGAAGTCAGAGAAGGTGGGAGCTTGAGCAGGACTCCATGAGTTGTTATTGGTTGAAAGACGGAACAGACAAGTAAGGAGGAAAGCAGGTGGCCTCTGGAGTCAGAGTGTCTCCCCGCTGACAGCCAGCACAGAAAAAGGGCCCTCAGTCCCCCACAAACAAGAATAGGAAGTCTTTCAATGTCTGTAGTGAACCTGGAAAAATAGCTTGAGCTCTAGGAAAAAAACACAGCCAGCCCATTCCTGGATTTTAGCCTCACATGACTCTGACCAGAGAACCAGCCACTTCATTCCAGACTTCTGTGGTTTCAAACCACTGGTTTGTGGTAATGTGATAATAGGCAGCAAGAGAAAACTAGTACAGGTGCCTGTCTCTCTTCTTGAATTTCAATTTCAGATACATATATGCTAACCCGTCTAAGAGAAAAAAATCAATCAATCAATCAATGAAAGAACTACAGTAAAAATATTACCCTCACCTTTATGTGGCTGTTCCAGAGCCCTTGACACCTGAAGAAGACAATGAGGGGTATTTCAGGCACGTGAGGAGTGTGGCTTTACTGTTATCAATCACATTTCTGAAAGAATAAAAATGGTTCAGTGAAGGGATGGGTTGCCCCTCCACACCTGTGGGTGTTTCTCGTTAGGTGGAATGAGAGACTTGGAAAAGAGAGACACAGAGACAAAGTATAGAGAAAGAAAAATGGGCCCTTCACAAAGTAAGGAATATTTGAGGCAGATCTTACTGAACAAGAATTTGATTCTTTCTGTTAGGGAATTAAGAGTGTGTGGGTGTAGTTAATGCTTCTTTGGAATCGCATCTACTGGTCTATCTAGTCTATCTGTACACGTATATTCTATAGGCTGTCTCGCTGAGCTTTCGCTAGGTTATGCTACAGTAACAAAAGCCCCAAAATCTTAGCAGCTACACATACAAAGGTTTATTTTTCATTGACATTTCCTTTTATGGCAGGTTGACTGTGAGTCTGCTCTATACAAGCTATTTTATTTGTTAGATGGTGAAAACCGTGACACTTGGAGATTGTTGAATATGGTATTAGTATGTTCATTCATTCATTCATTTAACAAATATTTATTCAATATCTGTTTCATGCCAGGCAAGGTCAAGTACTGAGAATACAGTGGTGAATAAAAGAGACAAAATCTCAAATTTCCAGGAGCTTATATTGAAAATGAGATTAAACACATACAAAATAATCATAATAACAACAATGAATACTATACTCATAAATAATAGCTGTAAGAGATTTTAGTAAATCTTTTAAATTAGAAAAATATAAAAATTATTAAAACTAAAATGGCCAGGGGTGATGGCTCATGCCTGTAATCCCAACACTTTGGGATGCCAAGGTGGGAGGATCGTTTGAGCCCAGGAGTTTGAAACCAGTCTGGGCACTGCAGGAAAACCCTGTCCATAAAAAATAGAAAATTAGCTGGGCATAGTGGTGCATGCCTGTAGACCCAGCTACTAAGGAGGCTGAGGTGGGCAGACTGCTTGAGCCTGAGAGGTCAAGGCTGCAGAGACTCATGATCATACCACTCCACTCCAGCCTGGGCAACAGAGTGAGACACGTCTCAAGAAAAAAAAAAAAATTATTTGATGTAGTCCTAAAACTATTACGTAGAATACTATTGTTTACATCACATCACGTCAGCCCTTTAAATGGCTTAACACTTATTTAGGTACGATGCATAGTTTTCCCGGTAATTACATATACCTAAGAACAATTAAGTATAAAAGAGTTACTGCCTTGACAGGAAGATTGTAAAAATTGTAAAAAGATAAATAAATAAATAAAAGAGTCAAAACTGTAGCTCGGTGAGGCTCAAATAACATCTAATTCAAGTCACATGAACATCTAGCAATCACTGTGAACACCATATAATTCACTTAATACATTTTGCCTGAACGCCCAACACATCTGAATTACCAACACCCATATGTAGCCAAGAAACTGACAATCATTTATAAATTATCATGTATGACTCCATC
>NW_022096689.1:0-29567 GCF_006542625.1 Nomascus leucogenys | reverse complement strand
AACTACAGAAGCATTCTGTGAAACTTTTTCTGTTCTTTTTATTCAACTAACAGAGTTTAACCTTACTTTTGATTGAGCAGTTCTGAAACACTCTTCTGTAGAAAATGCAATTGGACATTCAGGGCGCTAAGAGGCCTATTGTGGAAAAAAGGAATTTTCAAATAAAAACTGCACAGAAGAAATCTGTGAAACTTCTTACTGTTCTGTGCACTCAACTAACACAGTTGAACCTCAGTTTTGATTGAGCAGTTCTGAAACACTCTTTCTGTAGAAAATACAAGTGGACATTCAGGGCGCTAAGAGGACTATAGTGGAAAAAGGAAAATGTTCACATAAAAACTACACAGAAGCTATCTGTGAAACTTCTCTCTGTTCTGTGAATTCAACTAACGGATTTTAACCTTACTTTTGATTGAGAAGTTCTGAAACACTCTTTCTGTGGAAAATGCAAGTGGACTTCAAGCGCTAAGAGGCCAATAGCTGAAAAATAATACCTTCAAATACAAACTACACAGAAGCATTCTGTGAAAGTTCTTTCTGTTCTTTGAATTCATCTAACAGAGTTGAACCTTACTTTTGATTGAGCACTTCTGAAACAAACTTTCTATACAAAATGCAATTGGACATTCAGGGAGCTAAGAGGCCTATAGTGGAAAAAGGAATATTTTCAAATAAAAACTGCACAGAAGCAATCTGCGAAACTTCTTTCTGTTCAGTGCATTCATCTAACATAGTTGAACGGTAGTTTTATTGAGCAGTTCTGAAACACTCTTTCTGTGGTAAATGCAAGTGACATTCAGGGCGCTGAGAGGCCTATAGTGGGAAAAGGAATATCTTCAAATAAAAACCACACAGGAGCAATCTGCGAAACTTCTTACTGTTCTGTGCATTCAACTAACATAGTTGAACGGTAGTTTTTATTGAGCAGTTCTGAAACACTCTTTCTGTAGAAAATGAAATTGGACATTCAGGGCGCTGAGAGGCCGATAGTGGGAAAAGGAATATCTTCAATAAAAACCACACAGAAGCAATCTGTGAAACTTCTTACTGTTCTGTGCATTCAACTAACAGAGTTGAACCTTACTTTTGATTGAGCAGTTCTGAAACACTCTTTGTGTAGAAAATGCAAGTGGACCATTGGAGCGCTAAGAGGCCTATAGCGGAAAAAGAAATATCTTCAAATAAAAACTACACAGAAGCATTCTGTGAAACTTCTTTCTGTTCTGTGCATTCAACTAACAGAGTTTAACCTTACTTTTGATTGAGCAGTTCTGAAACACTCTTTCTGTAGAAAATGCAATTGGAATTTCAGGGCGCTAAGAGGCCTATAGTGGAAAAGGAATATTTCAAATAAAAAGTGCACAGAAGAAATCTGTGAAACTTCTTACTGTTCTGTGCATTCAACTAACATAGTTGAACGGTAGTTTTATTGCGCAGTTCTGAAACACACTTTCTGTAGAAAATGCAAGTGGACATTCAGGGCGCTGAGAGGCCTATAGTGGGAAAAAGGAATATCATCAAATAAAAAACACACAGAAGCAATCTGTGAAACTTCTTACTGTTCTGTGCATTCAACAAACAGAGTTGAACCTTAGCTTTATTGAGCAGTTTTCAAACACTCTTTATGCAGAAAATGCAAGGAACATTCAGGGCGCTATAAGGCCTATAGTTGAAAAAGGTATATGTTCAAATAAAAACTACAAAGTAGGTATCTGTGAAACTTCTTACAGTTGTGTGCATTCAACTAACAGAGTTAAACCTTACTTTTGATTGAGCAGTTCTGAAACACCTTTCTGTAGAAAATGCAAGTGGACATTCGGGCGATAAGAGGCCTATGGGAAAAAGTAATACCTTCAAATAAAAACTACACAGAAGAAATCTGGGAAACTTCTCTCTGTTCTGTGATTCAACTAACAGAGTTGAACCTTAGTTTGATTGAGCAGTTCTGAAACACCCTTTCTGTAGTAAATCAAGTGGACATTCAGGGCGCTAAGAAGCCTATGGGTGGAAAAAGGAATGCCCTTCAAATAAAAACTACACAGAAGCAATCTGTGAAACATCTTACGGTTCTGTTCTTTTAAACTAACACAGTTGAACCTTAACTTTGATTGAACAGTTTCTGAAACACTCTTTCTGTAGAAAATGCAAGTGGACCTTCGGAGCGCTAAGAGGCCCTATAGCGGAAAAAGAAATGTCTTCAAATAAAAACTACACAGAAGCATTCTGTGAAACTTCTTTCTGTTCTGTGCATTCAACTAACAGAGTTTAACCTTACTTTTGATTGAGCAGTTCTGAAACACTCTTTCGGTAGAAAATGCAATTGGACATTCAGGGCGCTAAGAGGCCTATAGTGGAAAAGGTGTATTTTCAAATAAAAACTGCCCAGAAGAAATCTGTGAAACGTCTTACTGTTCTGTGCATTCAACTAACAGAGTTGAACCTCAGTTTTGATTGAGCAGTTCTGAAACACTCTTTTCTGTAGAAAATACAAGTAGACATTCAGGGCGATAAGAGGTACTATAGTGGAAAAAGGAAAAAGTTCACATTAAAACTACACGGAAGCTATCTGTGAAACTTCTCTCTTGTTCTGTTCATTCAACTAACGGGTTGAACCCTTACTTTTGATTGAGAAGTTCTGAAACATCTTTCTGTAGAAATGCAAGTGGACCTTCGGAGCGCTAAGAGGCCTATGGCGGAAAAAGTAATACCTTCAAATACAAACAACACAGAAGCATTCTGTGAAACTTCTTTCTATTCTTTGGATTCATCTAACAGAGTTGAACCTTACTTTTGATTGAGAACTTCTGAACACCCTTTCTATAGAAAATGCAATTGGACATTCAGGGAGCTAAGAGGCCTATAGTGGAAAAAGGAATAAGTTGAAATAAAACTACACAGAGATATCTGTGAACTTCTCTCTGTTCTGTGCCATTCAACTGACAGAGTTTCAACCTTACATTTGATTGAGCAGTTCTGAAACACCCTTGTTCTGTAGAAAAATGCAAGTGGACATTCAGGGCGCTAAGAGGCCTATGGTGGAAAAAGGAACACCTTCAAGTAAAAACTACAGAGAAGCAATCTGTGAAACTTCTTACGGTTCTGTTCTTTAACTAACACAGTTGAACCTTAATTTTGATTGAACAGTTCTGAAACACTCTTTCTGTAGAAAATGCAAGGGACAATCATGGCGCTAAGAGGCCAATAGTGGAAAAGGGAATATCTTCAAACAAAACTACAAAGAAGCAATCTGTGAAACTTCTTTCGGTTCTGTGCATTCAACTAACAGAGTTGAACCTTAGTTTTGATTGAGCAGTTCTGAACACTCTTTCTGTAGAAAATACAATGGACATTCAGGGCGCTAAGAGGCCTATAGTGGAAAAAGGAATAAGTTCAAATAAAAACTACACGAGATATCTGTGAAACTTCTCTCTGTTCTGTGCATTCAACTAACAGAGTTGAATCTTAGTTTTGATTGAGCAGTTCTGAAACACTCTTTCTGTAGAAAATGCAAGTGGACATTCATGGCGCTAAAGGCCATAGGAGAAAAAGGAATATCTTCAAACAAAACTATACAGAAGCATCTGTGAAACTTCTTTCTGTTCTGTGCATTTCACTAACAGAGTTGAACCTTACTTTTGATTGAAGCAGTTCTGAAACACACTTTCCGTAGAAAATGGAGTGGACCTTCGGAGCGCTAAGAGTCCTACAGCGGAAAAAGTAAATATCTTCAAGTAAAAACTACACAGAAGCATTCTGTGAAACTTCTTTCTGTTCATTGCATTCAACTAACAGAGTTTAACCTTACTTTTGATTGAGCAGGTTCTGAAACACTCTTTCTGTAGAAAATGCAATTGGACATTCAGGGCCTAAGAGGCCTATAGTGGAAAATGAATATTTTCAAATAAAAACTGCACAGAAGAAATCTGTGAAACTTCTTAATGTTCTGTGCATTCAACTAACAGAGTTGAACCTTAATTTTGATTGAGCAGTTCTGAACCCCTCTTTCTGTAGAAAATACAAGTGGACATTCAGGGCGCTAAGAGGACTATAGTGGAAAAAGGAATAAGTTCACATAAAAACTACACAGAAGCTATCTGTGAAACTTCTCTCTGTTCTGTGCATTCAACTAACGGAGTTGAACCTTACTTTTGATTGAGAAGTTCTGAAACACTCTTTCTGTAGAAAATGCAAGTGGACCTTCGGAGCGCTAAGAGGCCTATAGCAGAAAAAGTAATACCTTCAAATACAAACTACACAGAAGGATTCTGTGAAACTTCTTTCTGTTCATTGCATTCATCTAACAGAGTTGAACCTTACTTTTGATTGAGCACTTCTGAATCAATTCTATAGAAAATGCAATTGTACATTCAGGGAGCTAAGAGGCCTATAGTGGAAAAAGGAATATTTTCAAATAAAAACGGCACAGAAGCATCTGCGAAACTTCTTACTGTTCTGTGCATTCAACTAACATAGTTGAACGGTAGGTTTTATTGAGCAGTTCTGAAACCACTGTTTCTGTAGAAAATGCAAGTGGACATTCAGGGCGCTGAGAGGCCTATAGTGGGATAAGGAATATCTTCAAATAAAAACCACACAGAAGAAATCTGTGAAATTTTTACTGTTCTGTGCATTCAACTAACAGAGTTCAACCTTTGTTTTATTGAGCAGTTATGAAACACTCTTTCTGTAGAAAATGCAAGTGAACATGCAGGGCGCTAAGAGGCCTATAGCGGAAAAATGAATATGTTCAAATAAAAACTGCACAGAAGCCATCTGTGAAACTTCTTACTGTTCTGTGCATTCAACTAACAGAGTTTGAACCTTACTTTTGATTGAGCAGTTCAGAAACACTCTTTCTGTAGAAAATGCAAGTGGACCTTCAGAGCGCTAATAGGCCTATAGCGGAAAAAGTAATACCTTAAAATACAAACTACACAGAAGCATTCTGTGAAACTTCTTTCTGTTCTTTGCATTCATCTAACAGATTTGAACCTTACTTTTGATTGAGCACTTCTGAAACACCCTTTCTATAGAAAATGCAATTGGACATTCAGGGAGCTAAGAGGCCTATACTGGAAAAAGGAATATTTTCAAATAAAAACTGCACAGAAGCAATCTGCGAAACTTCTTACTGTTCTGTGCACTCAACTAACAAAGTTGAACCTTAGTTATTATTGAGCAGTTCTGAAACACTCTTTCTGTAGAAAATGCAAGTGGACATTCAGGGCGCTAAGAGGCCTATAGCGGAAAAATGAATATGTTCAAATAAAAAACTACACACAAGAAATCTGTGAAACTTCTTACTGTTCTGTGGCATTCAACTAACAGAGTTGAACCTTAGTTTATATTGAGAAGTAATGAAACACTCTTTTCTGCAGAAAATGCATGTGAACATTCAGGGCGCTAAGAGGCCTATAGTTGTGAAAGGTATATGTTCAAATAAAAACTACAAAGAAGCTATCTGTGAAACATCTTACAGTTCTGTGCATTCAACTACAGAATTCAAACTTACTTTTGATTGTGCAGTTCTGAAACACCCCTTTCTGTAGTAAATGCAAGTGGACATTCAGGGCGCAAAGAGGCGTATGGTGGAAAAAGGAATACCTTCAAATAAAAACTACACAGAAGATATCTGTGAAGCTTCTCTCAGTTCTGTGCATTCAACTAACAGAGTTGAACCTTAGTTTTGATTGAGCAGTTCTGAAACACTCTTACTGTAGAAAATAGAAGAGGACATTCAGGGCGCAAAGAGGCCTACAGTGGAAAAAGGAATAAGTTCAAATAAAAACTACACAGAAGGTATCTGTGAAACTTCTCTCTGTTCTGTGCATTCAACTAACAGAGATGAACCTTAGATTTGATTGAGCAGTCTGAAACACTTTTTCTGTAGGAAATGCAAGTGGACATTCATGGCGCTAAGAGGCCCATAGTAGAAAAAGGAATATCTTCAAACAAAAACTACACAGAAGCAATCTGTGAACTTCTTTCTGATCTGTGCATTCAACTAACAGAATTCAAACTTACTTTTGATTGTGCAGTTCTGAAACACTCTTTCTGTAGAAAATGCAAGTGGACCTTAGGAGCGATAAGAGGCCTATAGCGGAAAAAGAAACATCTTCAAATAAAAACTACACAGAAGCATTCTGTGAAACTTCTTTCTGTTCTGTGCATTCAACTAACAGGTTTAACCTTACTTTTGATTGAGCAGTTCTGAAACACTCTTTCTGTAGAAAATGCAATTGGACATTCAGGGCGCTAAGAGGCCTATAGTGGAAAAGGAATATTTTCAAATAAAAAGTGCACAGAAGAAATCTGTGAAACTTCTTACTGTTCTGTGCATTCAACTAACAGTGTTGAACCTCAGTTTTTATTGAGCAGTTCTGAAACACTCTTTCTGTAGAAAATACAGGTGGACATTCAGGGCGCTAAGAGGACTAAAGTGGAAAAAGGAAAAAGTTCACATAAAAACTACACAGAAGCTATCTGTGAAACTTCTCTCTGTTCTGTGCATTCAACTAACGGAGTTGAACCTTACATTTGATTGAGAAGTTCTGAAACACTCTTTCTGTAGAAAATGCAAGTGGACCTTCGGAGCGATAAGAGGCCAATAGCTGAAAAATAATACCTTCAAATACAAACTACACAGAAGCATTCTGTGAAACTTCTTTCTGTTCTTTTTATTCAACTAACAGAGTTTAACCTTACTTTTGATTGAGCAGTTCTGAAACACCTTTCTGTAGAAAATGCAATTGGACATTCAGGGCGCTAAGAGGCCTATTGTGGAAAAGGAATATTTTCAAATAAAAACTGCACAGAAGAATCTGTGAAACTTCTTACTGTTCTGTGCACTCAACTACACAGTTGAACTCAGTTTTGATTGAGCAGTTCTGAAACACTCTTTCTGTAGAAAATACAAGTGGACATTCAGGGCGCTAAGAGGACTATAGTGGAAAAAGGAAAATGTTCACATAAAAACTACACAGAAGCTATCTGTGAAACTTCTCTCTGTTCTGTGAATTCAACTAACGGATTTTAACCTTACTTTTGATTGAGAAGTTCTGAAACACTCTTTCTGTAGAAAATGCAAGTGGACTTCCAAGCGCTAAGAGGCCAATAGCTGAAAAAATAATACCTTCAAATACAAACTACACAGAAGCATTCTGTGAAAGTTCTTTCTGTTCTTTGAATTCATCTAACAGAGTTGAACCTTACTTTTGATTGAGCACTTCTGAAACAAACTTTCTATACAAAATGCAATTGGACATTCAGGGAGCTAAGAGGCCTATAGTGGAAAAAGGAATATTTTCAAATAAAAACTGCACAGAAGCAATCTGCGAAACTTCTTTCTGTTCAGTGCATTCATCTAACATAGTTGAACCGGTAGTTTTTATTGAGCAGTTCTGAAACACTCTTCTGTGGTAAATGCAAGTGGACATTCAGGGCGCTGAGAGGCCTATAGTGGGAAAAGGAATATCTTCAAATAAAAACCACACAGGAGCAATCTGCGAAACTTCTTACTGCTCTGTGCATTCAACTAACGTAGTTGAACGGTGTTTTTATTGAGCAGTTCTGAAACACTCTTTCTGTAGAAAATGAAATTGGACATTCAGGGCGCTGAGAGGCCGATAGTGGGAAAAGGAATATCTTCAAATAAAAACCACACAGAAGCAATCTGTGAAACTTCTTACTGTTCTGTGCATTCAACTAACAGAGTGAACCTTACGTTTGATTGAGCAGTTCTGAAACACTCTTTGTGTAGAAAATGCAAGTGGACCATTGGAGCGCTAAGAGGCCTATAGCGGAAAAAGAAATATCTTCAAATAAAAACTACACAGAAGCATTCTGTGAAACTCTTTCTGTTCTGTGCATTCAACTAACAGAGTTTAACCTTACTTTGATTGAGCAGTTCTGAAACACTCTTCCTGTAGAAAATGCAATTGGAATTCAGGGCGCTAAGAGGCCTATAGTGGAAAAGAATATTTTCAAAATAAAAAGTGCACAGAAAGAAATCTGTGAAACTTCTTACTGTTCTGTGCATTCAACTAACATAGTTGAACGGTAGTTTTTATTGCGCAGTTCTGAAACACACTTTCTGTAGAAAATGCAAGTGGACATTCAGGCGCTGAGAGGCCTATAGTGGGAAAAGGAATATCATCAAATAAAAAACACACAGAAGCAATCTGTGAAACTTCTTACTGTTCTGTGCATTCAACAAACAGAGTTGAACCTTAGCTATTATTGAGCAGTTATCAAACACTCTTTATGCAGAAATGCAAGTGAACATTCAGGGCGCTATAAGGCCTATAGTTGAAAAAGGTATATGTTCAAATAAAAACTACAAAGTAGGTATCTGTGAAACTTCTTACAGTTGTGTGCATTCAACTAACAGTTAAACCTTACTTTTGATTGAGCAGTTCTGAAACACACTTTCTGTAGAAAATGCAAGTGGACATTCTGGGCGATAAGAGGCCTATGGTGGAAAAAGTAATACCTTCAAATAAAAACTACACAGAAGAAATCTGGGAAACTTCTCTCTGTTCTGTGCATTCAACTAACAGAGTTGAACCTTAGTTTGATTGAGCAGTTCTGAAACACCCTTTCTGTAGTAAATTCAAGTGGACATTCAGGGCGCTAAGAAGCCTATGGTGGAAAAAGAATGCCTTCAAATAAAAACTACACAGAAGCAATCTGTGAAACATCTTACGGTTCTGTTCTTTAAACTAACACAGTTGAACCTTAATTTTGATTGAACAGTTCTGAAACACTCTTTCTGTAGAAAAAGCAAGTGGACCTTCGGAGCGCTAAGAGGCCTATAGCGGAAAAAGAAATGTCTTCAAATAAAAACTACACAGAAGCATTCTGTGAAACTTCTTTCTGTTCTGTGCATTCAACTAACAGAGTTTAACCTTAATTTTGATTGAGCAGTTCTGAAACACTCTTTCTGTAGAAAATGCAATTGGACATTCAGGGAGCTAAGAGGCCTATAGTGGAAAAGGTGTATTTTCAAATAAAAACTGCCCAGAAGAAATCTGTGAAACGTCTTACTGTTCTGTGCATTCAACTACAGAGTTGAACCTCAGTTTTGATTGAGCAGTTCTGAAACACTCTTTCTGTAGAAATACAAGTAGACATTCAGGGCGATAAGAGGACTATAGTGGAAAAAGGAAAAAGTTCACATTAAAACTACACGGAAGCTATCTGTGAAACTTCTCTCTGTTCTGTTCATTCAACTAACGGAGTTGAACCTTACTTTTGATTGAGAAGTTCTGAAACACTCTTTCTGTAGAAAATGCAAGTGGACCTTCGGAGCGCTAAGAGGCCTATGGCGGAAAAAAGTAATACCTTCAAATACAAACAACACAGAAGCATTCTGTGAAACTTCTTTCTATTCTTTGGATTCATCTAACAGAGTTGAACCTTACTTTTGATTGAGAACTTCTGAAACACCCTTTCTATAGAAAATGCAATTGGACATTCAGGAGCTAAGAGGCCTATAGTGGAAAAGGAATAAGTTCAAATAAAAACTACACAGAAGATATCTGTGAAACTTCTCTCTGTTCTGTGCATTCAACTGACAGAGTTCAACCTTACATTTGATTGAGCAGTTCTGAAACACCCTTTCTGTAGAAAATGCAAGTGGACATTCAGGGCGCTAAGAGGCCTATGGTGGAAAAAGGAACACCTTCAAGTAAAAACTACAGAGAAGCAATCTGTGAAACTTCTTACGGTTCTGTTCTTTAAACTAACACAGTTGAACCTTAATTTTGATTGAACAGTTCTGAAACACTCTTTCTGTAGAAAATGCAAGGGGACAATCATGGCGCTAAGAGGCCAATAGTGGAAAAGGGAATATCTTCAAACAAAAAACTACAAAGAAGCAATCTGTGAAACTTCTTTCGGTTCTGTGCATTCAACTAACAGAGTTGAACCTTAAGTTTTGATTGAGCAGTTCTGAAACACTCTTTCTGTAGAAAATACAATGGACATTCAGGGCGCTAAGAGGCCTATAGTGGAAAAAGGAATAAGTTCAAATAAAAACTACACAGAAGATATCTGTGAAACTTCTCTCTGTTCTGTGCATTCAACTAACAGAGTTGAATCTTAGTTTTGATTGAGCAGTTCTGAAACACTCTTTCTGTAGAAAATGCAAGTGGACATTCATGGCGCTAAGAGGCCCATAGGAGAAAAAGGAATATCTTCAAACAAAAACTATACAGAAGCAATCTGTGAAACTCTTTCTGTTCTGTGCATTCAACTAACAGAGTTGAACCTTACTTTTGATTGAGAAGTTCTGAAACACACTTTCCGTAGAAAATGGGAGTGGACCTTCGGAGCGCTAAGAGTCCTACAGCGGAAAAAGTAATATCTTCAAGTAAAAACTACACAGAAGCATTCTGTGAAACTTCTTTCTGTTCATTGCATTCAACTAACAGAGTTTAACCTTACTTTTGATTGAGCAGTTCTGAAACACTCTTTCTGTAGAAAATGCAAATTGGACATTCAGGCCCTAAGAGGCCTATAGTGGAAAATGAATATTTTCAAATAAAAACTGCACAGAAGAAATCTGTGAAACTTCTTAATGTTCTGTGCATTCAACTAACAGAGTTGAACCTCAATTTTGATTGAGCAGTTCTGAAACCCTCTTTCTGTAGAAAATACAAGTGGACATTCAGGGCGCTAAGAGGACTATAGTGGAAAAAGGAATAAGTTCAAATAAAAACTACACAGAAGCTATCTGTGAAACTTCTCTCTGTTCTGTGCATTCAACTAACGGAGTTGAACCTTACTTTTGATTGAGAAGTTCTGAAACACTCTTTCTGTAGAAAATGCAAGTGGACCTTCGGAGCGCTAAGAGGCCTATAGCAGAAAAAGTAATACCTTCAAATACAAACTACACAGAAGGATTCTGTGAAACTTTTTCTGTTCATTGCATTCATCTAACAGAGTTGAACCTTACTTTTGATTGAGCACTTCTGAATCACAATTCTATAGAAAATGCAATTGTACATTCAGGGAGCTAAGAGGCCTATAGTGGAAAAAGGAATATTTTCAAATAAAAACGGCACAGAAGCAATCTGCGAAACTTCTTACTGTTCTGTGCATTCAACTAACATAGTTTGAACGGTAGGTTTTATTGAGCAGTTCTGAAACACTGTTTCTGTAGAAAATGCAAGTGGACATTCAGGGCGCTGAGAGGCCTATAGTGGGATAAGGAATATCTTCAAATAAAAACCACACAGAAGAAATCTGTGAAATTTTTACTGTTCTGTGCATTCAACTAACAGAGTTCAACCTTTGTTATTATTGAGCAGTTGTGAAACACTCTTTCTGTAGAAAATGCAAGTGAACATGCAGGGCGCTAAGAGGCCTATAGCGGAAAAATGAATATGTTCAAATAAAAACTGCACAGAAGCCATCTGTGAAACTTCTTACTGTTCTGTGCATTCAACTAACAGAGTTGAACCTTACTTTTGATTGAGCAGTTCAGAAACACTCTTTCTGTAGAAAATGCAAGTGGACCTTCAGAGCGCTAATAGGCCTATAGCGGAAAAAGTAATACCTTAAAATACAAACTACACAGAAGCATTCTGTGAAACTTCTTTCTGTTCTTTGCATTCATCTAACAGATTTGAACCTTACTTTTGATTGAGCACTTCTGAAACACCCTTTCTATAGAAAATGCAATTGGACATTCAGGGAGCTAAGAGGCCTATACTGGAAAAAGGAATATTTTCAAATAAAAACTGCACAGAAGCAATCTGCGAAACTTCTTACTGTTCTGTGCACTCAACTAACAAAGTTGAACCTTAGTTATTATTGAGCAGTTCTGAAACACTCTTTCTGTAGAAAATGCAAGTGAACATTCAGGGCGCTAAGAGGCCTATAGCGGAAAAATGAATATGTTCAATAAAAACTACACACAAGAAATCTGTGAAACTTCTTACTGTTCTGTGCATTCAACTAACAGAGTGAACCTTAGTTTATATTGAGAAGTTATGAAACACTCTTTCTGCAGAAAATGCATGTGAACATTCAGGGCGCTAAGAGGCCTGTAGTTGTGAAAGGTATATGTTCAAATAAAAACTACAAAGAAGCTATCTGTGAAACATCTTACATTTCTGTGCATTCAACTAACAGAATTCAAACTTACTTTTGATTGTGCAGTTCTGAAACACCCTTTCTGTAGTAAATGCAAGTGGACATTCAGGGCGCAAAGAGGCGTATGGTGGAAAAAGGAATACCTTCAAATAAAAACTACACAGAAGATATCTGTGAATCTTCTCTCAGTTCTTTGCATTCAACTAACAGAGTTGAACCTTAGTTTTGATTGAGCAGTTCTGAAACACTCTTACTGTAGAAAATAGAAGAGGACATTCAGGGCGCAAAGAGGCCTACAGGTGGAAAAAGGAATAAGTTCAAATAAAAACTACACAGAAGGTATCTGTGAAACTTCTCTCTGTTCTGTGCATTCAACTAACAGAGTTGAACCTTAGATTTGATTGAGCAGTTCTGAAACACTTTTCTGTAGGAAATGCAAGTGGACATTCATGGCGCTAAGAGGCCCATAGTAGAAAAAGGAATATCTTCAAACAAAAACTACACAGAAGCAATCTGTGAAACTTCTTTCTGATCTGTGCATTCAACTAACAGAGTTCAACCTTACTTTTGATTGAGCAGTTCTGAAACACTCTTTCTGTAGAAAATGCAAGTGGACCTTAGGAGCGATAAGAGGCCTATAGCGGAAAAAGAAACATCTTCAAATAAAAACTACACAGAAGCATTCTGTGAAACTTCTTTCTGTTCTGTGCATTCAACTAACAGAGTTTAACCTTACTTTTGATTGAGCAGTTCTGAAACACTCTTTCTGTAGAAAATGCAATTGGACATTCAGGGCGCTAAGAGGCCTATAGTGGAAAAGGAATATTTTCAAATAAAAAGTGCACAGAAGAAATCTGTGAAACTTCTTACTGTTCTGTGCATTCAACTAACAGTGTTGAACCTCAGTTTTTATTGAGCAGTTCTGAAACACTCTTTCTGTAGAAAATACAGGTGGACATTCAGGGCGCTAAGAGGACTAAAGTGGAAAAAGGAAAAAGTTCACATAAAAACTACACAGAAGCTATCTGTGAAACTTCTCTCTGTTCTGTGCATTCAACTAACGGATTTGAACCTTACATTTGATTGAGAAGTTCTGAAACACTCTTTCTGTAGAAAATGCAAGTGACCTTCGGAGCGATAAGAGGCCAATAGCTGAAAAATAATACCTTCAAATACAAACTACACAGAAGCATTCTGTGAAACTTCTTTCTGTTCTTTTATTCAACTAACAGAGTTTAACCTTACTTTTGATTGAGCAGTTCTGAAACAATCTTTCTGTAGAAAATGCAATTGGACATTCAGGCGCTAAGAGGCCTATTGTGGAAAAGGAATATTTTCAAATAAAAACTGCACAGAAGAAATCTGTGAAACTCCTTACTGTTCTGTGCACTCAACTAACACAGTTGAACCTCAGTTTTGATTGAGCAGTTCTGAAACACTCTTTCTGTAGAAAATACAAGTGGACATTCAGGGCGCTAAGAGGACTATAGTGGAAAAAGGAAAATGTTCACATAAAAACTACACAGAAGCTATCTGTGAAACTTCTCTCTGTTCTGTGAATTCAACTAACGGATTTTAACCTTACTTTTGATTGAGAAGTTCTGAAACACTCTTTCTGTAGAAAATGCAAGTGGACCTTCCAAGCGCTAAGAGGCCAATAGCTGAAAAATAATACCTTCAAATACAAACTACACAGAAGCATTCTGTGAAACTTCTTTCTGTTCTTTGAATTCATCTAACAGAGTTGAACCTTACTTTTGATTGAGCACTTCTGAAACAAACTTTCTATACAAAATGCAATTGGACATTCAGGGAGCTAAGAGGCCTATAGTGGAAAAAGGAATATTTTCAAATAAAAACTGCACAGAAGCAATCTGCGAAACTTCTTTCTGTTCAGTGCATTCATCTAACATAGTTGAACGGTAGTTTTTATTGAGCAGTTCTGAAACACTCTTTCTGTGGTAAATGCAAGTGGACATTCAGGGCGCTGAGAGGCCTATAGTGGGAAAAGGAATATCATCAAATAAAAAACCACACAGGAGCAATCTGCGAAACTTCTTACTGCTCTGTGCATTCAACTAACGTAGTTGAACGTTAGTTTTTATTGAGCAGTTCTGAAACACTCTTTCTGTAGAAAATGAAATTGGACATTCAGGGCGCTGAGAGGCCGATAGTGGGGAAAAGGAATATCTTCAAATAAAAACCACACAGAAGCAATCTGTGAAACTTCTTACTGTTCTGTGCATTCAACTAACAGAGTTTAACCTTACGTTTGATTGAGCAGTTCTGAAACACTCTTTGTGTAGAAAATGCAAGTGGACCATTGGAGCGCTAAGAGGCCTATAGCGGAAAAAGAAATATCTTCAAATAAAAACTACACAGAAGCATTCTGTGAAACTTCTTTCTGTTCTGTGCATTCAACTAACAGAGTTTAACCTTACTTTTGATTGAGCAGTTCTGAAACACTCTTTCTGTAGAAAATGCAATTGGAATTTCAGGGCGCTAAGAGGCCTATAGTGGAAAAGGAATATTTTCAAATAAAAAGTGCACAGAAGAAATCTGTGAAACTTCTTACTGTTCTGTGCATTCAACTAACATAGTTGAACGGTAGTTTTTATTGCGCAGTTCTGAAACACACTTTCTGTAGAAAATGCAAGTGGACATTCAGGGCGCTGAGAGGCCTATAGTGGGAAAAGGAATATCATCAAATAAAAAACACACAGAAGCAATCTGTGAAACTTCTTACTGTTCTGTGCATTCAACAAACAGAGTTGAACCTTAGCTATTATTGAGCAGTTATCAAACACTCTTTATGCAGAAAATGCAAGTGAACATTCAGGGCGCTATAAGCCCTATAGTTGAAAAAGGTATATGTTCATATAAAAACTACAAAGTAGGTATCTGTGAAACTTCTTACAGTTGTGTGCATTCAACTAACAGAGTTAACCTTACTTTTGATTGAGCAGTTCTGAAACACCCTTTCTGTAGAAAATGCAAGTGGACATTCTGGGCGATAAGAGGCCTATGGTGGAAAAAGTAATACCTTCAAATAAAACTACACAGAAGAAATCTGGGAAACTTCTCTCTGTTCTGTGCATTCAACTAACAGAGTTGCACCTTAGTTTGATTGAGCAGTTCTGAAACACCCTTTCTGTAGTAAATTCAAGTGGACATTCAGGGCGCTAAGAAGCCTATGGTGGAAAAAAGAATGCCTTCAAATAAAAACTACACAGAAACAATCTGTGAAACATCTTACGGTTCTGTTCTTTAAACTAACACAGTTGAACCTTAACTTTGATTGAACAGTTCTGAAACACTCTTTCTGTAGAAAATGCAAGTGGACCTTCGGAGCGCTAAGAGGCCTATAGCGGAAAAAGAAATGTCTTCAAATAAAAACTACACAGAAGCATTCTGTGAAACTTCTTTCTGTTCTGTGCATTCAACTAACAGAGTTTAACCTTACTTTTGATTGAGCAGTTCTGAAACACTCTTTCGGTAGAAAATGCAATTGGACATTCAGGGCGCTAAGAGGCCTATAGTGGAAAAGGTGTATTTTCAAATAAAAACTGCCCAGAAGAAATCTGTGAAACGTCTTACTGTTCTGTGCATTCACTAACAGAGTTGAACCTCAGTTTTGATTGAGCAGTTCTGAAACACTCTTTCTGTAGAAAATACAAGTAGACATTCAGGGCGATAAGAGGACTATAGTGGAAAAAGGAAAAAGTTCACATTAAAACTACACGGAAGCTATCTGTGAAACTTCTCTCTGTTCTGTTCATTCAACTAACGGAGTTGAACCTTACTTTTGATTGAGAAGTTCTGAAACAATCTTTCTGTAGAAAATGCAAGTGGACCTTCGGAGCGCTAAGAGGCCTATGGCGGAAAAAGTAATACCTTCAAATACAAACAACACAGAAGCATTCTGTGAAACTTCTTTCTATTCTTTGGATTCATCTAACAGAGTTGAACCTTACTTTTGATTGAGAACTTCTGAAACACCCTTTCTATAGAAAATGCAATTGGACATTCAGGGAGCTAAGAGGCCTATAGTGGAAAAAGGAATAAGTTGAAATAAAACACACAGAAGATATCTGTGAAACTTCTCTCTGTTCTGTGCATTCAACTAACAGAGTTGAACCTTAGATTGGATTGAGCAGTTCTGAAACACTCTTTCTGTAGAAAATGCAAGTGGACATACATGGCACTAAGAGGCCCATAGTAGAAAAAGGAATATCTTCAAACAAAAACTACACAGAAGCAATCTGTGAATCTTCTTTCTGTTCTGTGCATTCAACTAACAGAGTTGAACCTTACTTTTGATTGAGCAGTTCTGAAACACTCTTTCTGTATAAAATGCAAGTGGATCCTCGGAAATCTAAGAGGCGAATAGCGGAAAAAGTAATAAATTCAAATAAAAACTTCACAGAATCATTCTGTGAAACTTCTTTCTGTTCTGTGCATTCAACTAACAGAGTTTAACCTTACTTTTGATTGAGCAGTTCTGAAACACTCTTTCTGTAGAAAATGCAATTGGACATTTAGGGCGCTAAGAGGCCTATTGTGGAAAAGGAATATATTCAAATAAAACTGCACCGAAGGAATCTGTGAAACTTCTTACTGTTCTGTGCATTCAACTAACAGAGTTGAACCTCAGTTTTGATTGAGCAGTTCTGAAACACTCTTTCTGTAGAAAATACAAGTGGACATTCAGGGTGCTAAGAGGACTATAGTGGAAAAAGTAAAAAGATCACATTAAAACTACACAGAAGCTATCTGTGAATCTTCTCTCTGTTCTGTGCGTTCAACTAACGGAGTTGAACCTTACTTTTGATTGAGAAGTTCTGAAACACTCTTTCTGTAGAAAATGCAAGTGGACCTTCGGAGCGCTAAGAGGCCTATAAAGGAAAAGGTAATACCTTCAAATACAAACTAAACAGAAGCATTCTGTGAAACTTATTCTGTTCTTTGCATTCATCTAACAGAGTTGAACCTTACATTTGATTGAGGACTTCTGAAACACCCTTTCTATAGAAAATGCAATTGGACATTCAGGGAGCTGTGAGGCCTATAGTGGAAAAAAGGAACATTTTAAATAAAAACTGCACAGAAGCAATCTGCGAAACTTCTTACTGTTCTGTGCATTCAACTAACATAGTTGTACGGTAGTTTTTATTGAGCAGTTCTGAAACAGTCTTCTGTAGAAAATGCAAGTGGACATTCAGGGCGCTGAGAGGCCTATAGTGGGAAAAGGAATATATTCAAAAAAACTGCACCGAAGAAATCTGTGAAACTTCTACTGTTCTGTGCATTCAACTAACAAGTTACTCAGGTTTGATTGGCAGTTCTGAAACACTTTCTGTAGAAAATACAAGTGGACATTCAGGGCGCTAAGAGGACTATAGTGGAAAAGGAAAAAGTTCACATAAAAATACACAGAAGCTATCTGTGAAACTTCTCTCTGTTCTGTGCATTCGACTAACGGAGTTGAACCATACTTTTGATTGAGAAGTTCTGAAACACTCTTTCTGTAGAAATGCAAGTGTACCTCGGAGCGCTAAGAGCCTATAAAGGAAAAAGTAATACCTTCAAATACAAACTACACAGAAGTTTCTGTGAAACTTCTATCTGTTTCTTTGCATTCATCTAACAGAGTTGAACCATACATTTGATTGAGGACTTCTGAAACCCACTTTCTATGGAAAATGCAATTGGACATTCAGGAGCTAAGAGGCCTATAGTGGAAAAAGGAACATTTTCAAATAAAAAACTGCACAGAAGCAATCTGCGAAACTTCTTACTGTTCTGTGCATTCAACTAACATAGTTGAACGGTAGTTTTTTATTGAGCAGTTCTGAAACAGTCTTTCTGTAGAGAAAATGCAAGTGGACATTCAGGGCGCTGAGAGGCCTATAGTGGGAAAGGAATATCTTCAATTAAAAACCACACAGAAGCAATCTTTTCTTCTGTTCTGTCACAAAAAGATTGAACCTTTTTTTACGTTTTCTTTTGAGTCATTTCAGGGCGCTAAGAGGCTATAGGAAAAAGCTGTATGTCAAATAAACCTACAAAAGCTATCTGTGAAACTTCTTACTGTCCTGTGTATTCAACTAACAGAGTTCAACCTTACTTTTGATGGAGCAGTTCTGAAACACACTTTCTGTAGAAAATGCAAGTGGACATTCAGGGCGCTAAGAGGCCTATAGTGGAAAAGGTGTATTTTCAAATAAAAACTGCCCAAAGAAATCTGTGAAACGTCTTACTGTTCTGTGCATTCAACTAACAGAGTTGAAACCTCAGTTTTGATGAGCAGTTTGAAACACTCTTTCTGTTAAAAATACAAGTAGACATTCAGGGCGATAAGAGGACTATAGTGGAAAAAGGAAAAAAGTTCACATTAAAAACTACACGGAAGCTATCTGTGAAACTTCTCTCTGTTCTGTTCATTCAACTAACGGAGTTGAACCTTACTTTTGATGAGAAGTTCTGAAACATCTTTCTGTAGAAAATGCAAGTGGACCTTCGGAGCGCTAAGAGGCCTATGGCGGAAAAAGTAATACCTTCAATACAAACAACACAGAAGCATTCTGTGAAACTTCTTCTATTCTTTGGATTCATCTAACAGAGTTGAACCTTACTTTTGATTGAGAACTTCTGAAACACCCTTTCTATAGAAAATGCAATTGGACATTCAGGGAGCTAAGAGGCCTATAGTGGAAAAAGGAATAAGTTGAAATAAAAACTACACAGAAGATATCTGTGAAACTTCTCTCTGTTCTGTGCATTCAACTAACAGAGTTGAACCTTAGATTGGATTGAGCAGTTCTGAAACACTCTTTCTGTAGAAAATGCAAGTGGACATACATGGCACTAAGAGCCCATAGTAGAAAAAGGAATATCTTCAAACAAAAACTACACAGAAGAAATTGTGAATCTTCTTTCTGTTCTGTGCATTCAACTAACAGAGTTGAACCTTACTTTTGATTGAGCAGTTTCTGAAACACTCTTTCTGTATAAAATGCAAGTGGATCCTCGGAAATCTAAGAGGCGAATAGCGGAAAAAAGTAATAAATTCAAATAAAAACTTCACAGAATCATTCTGTGAAACTTCTTTCTGTTCTGTGCATTCAACTAACAGAGTTTAACCTTACTTTTGATTGAGCAGTTCTGAAACACTCTTTCTGTAGAAAATGCAATTGGACATTTAGGGCGCTAAGAGGCCTATTGTGGAAAAGGAATATATTCAAATAAAAACTGCACCGAAGGAATCTGTGAAACTTCTTACTGTTCTGTGCATTCAACTAACAGAGTTGAACCTCAGTTTTGATGAGCAGTTCTGAAACACTCTTTCTGTAGAAAATACAAGTGGACATTCAGGGTGCTAAGAGGACTATAGTGGAAAAGTAAAAAGATCACATTAAACTACACAGAAGCTATCTGTGAATCTTCTCTCTGTTCTGTGCGTTCAACTAACGGAGTTGAACCTTACTTTTGATTGAGAAGTTCTGAAACACTCTTTCTGTAGAAAATGCAAGTGGACCTTCGGAGCGCTAAGAGGCCTATAAAGGAAAAAGTAATACCTTCAAATACAAACTAAACAGAAGCATTCTGTGAAACTTATTTCTGTTCTTTGCATTCATCTAACAGAGTTGAACCTTACATTTGATTGAGGACTTCTGAAACACCCTTTCTATAGAAAATGCAATTGGACATTCAGGGAGCTGTGAGGCCTATAGTGGAAAAAGGAACATTTTAAAATAAAAACTGCACAGAAGCAATCTGCGAAACTTCTTACTGTTCTGTGCATTCAACTAACATAGTTGTACGGTAGTTTTATGAGCAGTTCTGAAACACTCTTTCTGTAGAAAATGCAAGTGGACATTCAGGGCGCTGAGAGGCCTATAGTGGGAAAAGGAATATATTCAAATAAAAACTGCACCGAAGAAATCTGTGAAACTTCTTACTGTTCTGTGCATTCAACTAACAGAGTTGAACCTCAGGTTTGATTGAGCAGTTCTGAACACTCTTTCTGTAGAAAATACAAGTGGACATTCAGGGCGCTAAGAGGACTATAGTGGAAAAAGGAAAAAGTTCACATAAAAACTACACAGAAGCTATCTGTGAAACTTCTCTCTGTTCTGTGCATTCGACTAACGGAGTTGAACCATACTTTTGATTGAGAAGTTCTGAAACACTCTTTCTGTAGAAAATGCAAGTGTACCTTCGGAGCGCTAAGAGCCTATAAAGGAAAAGTAATACCTTCAATACAAACTACACAGAAGCTTTCTGTGAAACTTCTATCTGTTCTTTGCATTCATCTAACAGAGTTGAACCATACATTTGATTGAGGACTTCTGAAACCCACTTTCTATAGAAAATGCAATTGGACATTCAGGGAGCTAAGAGGCCTATAGTGGAAAAAGGAACATTTTCAAATAAAAACTGCACAGAAGCAATCTGCGAAACTTCTTACTGTTCTGTGCATTCAACTAACATAGTTGAACGGTAGTTTTTATTGAGCAGTTCTGAAACAGTCTTTCTGTAGAAAATGCAAGTGGACATTCAGGGCGCTGAGAGGCCTATAGTGGGAAAAGGAATATCTTCAATTAAAAACCACACAGAAGCAATCTGTGAAACTTCTTACTGTTCTGTGCATTCAACTAACAGAGTTGAACCTTAGTTTATTTGAGCAGTTATGAAACACTCTTTCTGCAGAAAATGCAAGTGAACATTCAGGGCGCTAAGAGGCCTATAGTTGAAAAAGCTGTATGTTCAAATAAAACCTACAAAGAAGCTATCTGTGAAACTTCTTACTGTCCTGTGTATTCAACTAACAGAGTTCAACCTTACTTTTGATTGAGCAGTTCTGAAACACACTTTCTGTAGAAAATGCAAGTGGACATTCAGGGCGCTATGAGGCCTATAGTGGAAAAACGAATACCTTCAAATAAAAACTACACAGAAGCAATCTCAGAAACATCTTAATGTTCTGTTCTTTAAACTACCACAGTTGAACCTTAATTTTCATTGAACAGTTCTCAAACACTCTTTCTGTAGAAAATGCAAGTGGACATTCATGGCGCTAAGAGGCCTATAGTGGAAAAGGGAATATCTTCAAACAAAAACTACAAAGAAGCAATCTGTGAAACTTCTTTCTTTTCTGTGCATTCAACTAACAGTTTTGAATCTTAGTTTTGATTGAGCAGTTCTGAAACACTCTCTCTGTAGAAAATACAAGTGGACATTCAGGGCGCTAAGAGGCCTATAGTGGAAAAAGGAATAAGTTGAAATAAAAACTACACAGAAGATATCTGTGAAACTTCTCTCTGTTCTGTGCATTCAACTAACAGAGTTGAACCTTAGATTGGATTGAGCAGTTCTGAAACACTCTTTCTGTAGAAAATGCAAGTGGACATACATGGCACTAAGAGGCCCATAGTAGAAAAAGGAATATCTTCAAACAAAAACTACACAGAAGCAATCTGTGAATTTCTTTCTGTTCTGTGCATTCAACTAACAGAGTTGAACCTTACTTTTGATTGAGCAGTTCTGAAACACTCTTTCTGTATAAAATGCAAGTGGATCCTCGGAAATCTAAGAGGCGAATAGCGGAAAAAGTAATAATTCAATAAAAACTTCACAGAATCATTCTGTGAAACTTCTTTCTGTTCTGTGCATTCAACTAACAGAGTTTAACCTTACTTTTGATTGAGCAGTTCTGAAACACTCTTTCTGTAGAAAATGCAATTGGACATTCAGGGCGCTAAGAGGCCTATTGTGGAAAAGGAATATATTCAAATAAAAACTGCACCGAAGGAATCTGTGAAACTTCTTACTGTTCTGTGCATTCAACTAACAGAGTTGAACCTCAGTTTTGATTGAGCAGTTCTGAAACACTCTTTCTGTAGAAAATACAAGTGGACATTCAGGGTGTAAGAGGACTATAGTGGAAAAAGTAAAAAGATCACATTAAAACTACACAGAAGCTATCTGTGAATCTTCTTTCTGTTCTGTGCATTCAACTAACAGAGTTGAACCTTACTTTTGATTGAGAAGTTCTGAAACACTCTTTCTGTAGAAAATGCAAGTGGACCTTCGGAGCGCTAAGAGCGTATAAAGGAAAAAGTAATACCTTCAAATACAAACTAACAGAAGCATTCTGTGAAACTTATTTCTGTTCTTTGCATTCATCTAACAGAGTTGAACCTTACATTTGATTGAGGACTTCTGAAACACCCTTTCTATAGAAAATGCAATTGGACATTCAGGGAGCTATGAGGCCTATAGTGGAAAAAGGAACATTTTAAAATAAAAACTGCACAGAAGCAATCTGCGAAACTTCTTACTGTTCTGTGCATTCAACTAACATAGTTGTACGGTAGTTTTTATTGAGCAGTTCTGAAACAGTCTTTCTGTAGAAAATGCAAGTGGACATTCAGGGCGCTGAGAGGCCTATAGTGGGAAAAGGAATATATTCAAATAAAAACTGCACCGAAGAAATCTGTGAAACTTCTTACTGTTCTGTGCATTCAACTAACAGAGTTGAACCTCAGGTTTGATTGAACAGTTCTGAAACACTCTTTCTGTAGAAAATGCAAGTGGACATTCATGGACTAAGAAGCCTATAGTGGAAAAGGGATTATCTTCCAACAAAAACTACAAAGAAGCAATGTGTGAACCTTATTTCTGTTCTGTGCATTCAACTAACAGAGTTGAACCTTAGCTATTATTGAGCAGTTATGAAGCACTCTTTATGCAGAAAATGCAAGTGAACATTCAGGGCGCTATGAAGCCTATAGTTGAAAAAGGTATATGTTCAAATAAAAACTACAAAGTAGCTATCTGTGAAACTTCTTACAGTTCTGTGCATTCAACTAACAGAGTTAAACCTTACTTATGATTGAGCAGTTCTGAAACACCCTTTCTGTAGAAAATGCAAGTGGACATTCAGGGCGATAAGAGGCCTATGGTGGAAAAATAATACCTTCAAATAAAAACTACACAGAAGAAATCTGGGAAACTTCTTACGGTTCTGTTCTTTAAACTAACACAGTTGAACCTTAATTTTCATTGAACAGTTCTGAAACACTCTTTCGTTAGAAAATGCAAGTGGACATTCATGACGCTAAGAGGCCTATAGTGGAAAAGGGAATATCTTCAAACAAAAACAACAAAGAAGCAATCTGTGAAACTTCTTAATGTTCTGTGCATTCAACTAACAGAGTTGAACCTCAGTTTTGATTGAGCAGTTCTGAAACACTCTTTCTGTAGAAAATACAAGTGGACATTCAGGGCTAAGAGGATATAGTGAAAAAGTAAAAAGTTCACATAAAAACTACACAGAAGCAACCTGTGAAACTTCTCTCTGTTCTGTGCATTCAACTAACGGAGTTGAACCTTACTTTTGATTGAGAAGTTCTGAAACACTCTTTCTGTAGAAAATGCAAGTGGACTTCGGAGGCTTAGAGGCCTCTAGCGGAAAAAGTAATACCTTCAAATACAAACTACACAGAAGCATTCTGTGAAACTTCTTCTGTTCTTTGCATTCATCTAACAGAGTTGAACCTTACTTTTGATTGAGCACTTCTGAAACACCCTTTCTATAGAAAATGCAATTGGACATTCAGGGAGCTAAGAGGCCCATAGTGGAAAAAGGATATTTTCAAATAAAAACTACACAGAAGCAATCTGCGAAACTTCTTACTGTTCTGTGCATTCAACTAACATAGTTGAACGTAGTTTATTGGGCAGTTCTGAAACACTCTTTCTGTAGAAAATGCAAGTGGACATTCAGGGCGCTGAGAGGCTATAGTGGGAAAAGGAATATCTTCAAATAAAAACCACACAGAAGCAATCTGTGAAATTCTTACAGTTCTGTGCATTCAATAACAGAGTTGAACCTTAGTTATTATTGAGCAGTTCTGAAACACACTTTCTGCAGAAAATGCAAGTGAACATTCAGGGCGCTAAGAGGCCTATAGTGAAAAAGAATGTTCAAATAAAAACTACAAGAAGCATCTGTGAAACTTCTTACTGTTCGTGCATTCAACTAACAGAGTTGAACCTTAGTTTATATTGAGCAGTTATGAAACACTCTTTCTGCAGAAAATGCAAGTGAACATTCAGGGCGCTAAGAGGCCTATAGTTGAAAAAGGTATATGTTCAAATAAAAACTACAAAGAAGTTATCTGTGAAACTTCTTACAGTTCTGTGCATTCAACTAACAGAGTTCAACCTTACTTTTGATTGAGCAGTTCTGAAACACCCTTTCTGTAGAAAATGCAAGTGGACATTCAGGGCGCTAAGAGGCCTATGGTGGAAAAAGGAATACCTTCAAATAAAAACTACACAGAAGCAATCTGTGAAACTTCTTACGGTTCTGTTCTTTAAACTAACACAGTTGAACCTTAATTTTGATTGAACAGTTCTGAAACACTCTTTCTGTAGAAAATGCATGTGGACATTCAGGGCGCTAAGAGGCCTATAGTGGAAAAGGGAATATCTTCAAATAAAAACTACACAGAAGCAATCTGTGAAACTTCTTTTGTTATGTGCATTCAACTAACAGAGTTGAACCTTAGTTTTGATTGAGCAGTTCTGAAACACTTTTCTGTAGAAAATACAAGTGGACATTCAGGGCGCTAAGAGGACTATAGTGGAAAAAGGAATAAGTTCAAATAAAAACTACACAGAAGATATCTGTGAAACTTCTCTCTGTTCTGTGCATTCAAATAACAGAGTTGAACCTTAGTTTTGATTGAGCAGTTCTGAAACACTCTTTCTGTAGAAAAGCAAGTGGACATTCATGGCCTAGAGGCCCATAGTAGAAAAAGGAATATCTTCAAACAAAAACTAACAGAAGCAATCTGTGAAACTTCTTACTGTTCTGTGCATTCAACTAACAGAGTTGAACCTAACTTTTGATTGAGCAGTTCTGAAACACTCTTTCTGTAGAAAATGCAAGTGGACTTCGGAGCGCTAAGAGGCCTATAGCGGAAAAGTAATATCTTCAAATAAAAACTACACAGAAGCATTCTGTGAAACTTCTTTCTGTTCTGTGCATTCAACTAACAGAGTTTAACCTTACTTTTGATTGAGCAGTTCTGAAACACTCTTTCTGTAGAAAATGCAATTGGAAATTCAGGGCGCTAAGAGGCCTATAGTGGAAAAGGAATATTTTCAAATAAAAACTGCACAGAAGAAATCTGTGAAACTTCTTACGGTTCTGTGCATTCAACTAACAGAGTTGAACCTCAGTTTTGATTGAGCAGTTCTGAAACTCTCTTTCTGTAGAAAATACAAGTGGACATTCAGGGCGCTAAGAGGACTATAGTGGAAAAAGGAAAAAGTTCACATAAAAACTACACAGAAGCTATCTGTGAAACTTCTCTCTTTCTGTGCATTCAACTAACGGATTGAACCTTACTTTTGATTGAGAAGTTCTGAAACACACTTCTGTAGAAAATACAAGTGGACCTTCGGAGCGCTAAGAGGCCTATAGCGGAAAAGTAATACCTTCAAATACAAACTACACAGAAGCATTCTGTGAAACTTCTTTCTGTTCTTTGAATTCATCTAACAGAGTTGAACCTTACTTTTGATTGAGCACTTCTGAAACACCCTTTCTATAGAAAATGCAATTGGACATTCAGGGAGCTAAGAGGCCTATAGTGGAAAAAGGAATATTTTCAAATAAAAACTGCACAGAAGCAATCTGGAAACTTCTTACTGTTCTGTGCATTCAACTAACATAGTTGAACGGTAGATTTTATTGAGCAGTTCTGAAACATTCTTTCTGTAGAAAATGCAAGTGGACATTCAGGGCGCTGAGAGGCCTATAGTGGGAAAAGGAATATCTTCAAATAAAAACCACACAGAAGCAATCTGTGAACTTCTTACTGTTCTTGCATTCAACTAAAAGTTGAACCTTACTTATTATTGAGCAGTTCTGAAAACTCTTTCTGTAGAAAATGGAAGTGAACATTCAGGGCGCTAAGAGGCCTAGAGCGGAAAAATGAATATGTTCAAATAAAAACTACACAGAAGCAATCTGTGAAACTTCTTACTGTTCTGTGCATTCAACTAACAGAGTTGAACCTTAGTTTATATTGAGCAGTTATGAAACACTCTTTCTGCAGAAAATGCAAGTGAACATTCAGGGCGCTAAGAGGCCTATAGTTGAAAAAGGTATATGTTCAAATAAAAACTACAAAGAAGCTATCTGTGAAATTCTTACAGTTCTGTGCATTCAACTAACAGAGTTCAACCTTATTTTGATTGAGCAGTTCTGAAACACCCTTTCTGTAGAAAATGCAAGTGGACATTCAGGGCGCTAAGAGGCCTATGGTGGAAAAAGGAATACCTTCAAATAAAAACTACACAGAAGCAATCTGTGAAACTTCTTTCGGTTCTGTTCTTTAAACTAACTCAGTTGAACCTTAATTTTGATTGAACAGTTCTGAAACACTAATTCTGTAGAAAATGCAAGTGGACATACATGGCGCTGAGAGGCCTATAGTGGGAAAAGTAATATCTTCAAATAAAAACCACACAGAAGCAATATGTGAAACTTCTTACTGTTCTGCGCATTCAACTAACAGAGTTGAACCTTAGTTATTATTGAGCAATTCTGAAACACTCTTTCTGTAGGAATTCAAGTGAACATTCAGGGCGCTAAGAGGCCTATAGCGGAAAAATGAATACGTTCAAATAAAAACTACACAGAAGCAATCTGTGAAATTTCTTACTGTTCTGAGCATTCAACTAACAGAGTTGAACCTTAGTTTATATTGAGCAGTTATGAAACACTCTTTCTGCAGAAAATGCAAGTGAACATTCAGGGCGCTAAGAGGCCTATAGTTGAAAAAGGTATATGTTCAAATAAAAAATACAAAGAAGCTATCTGTGAAACTTCTAACAGTTCAGTGCATTCAACTAACAGAGTTCAACCTTACTTTTGATTGTGCAGTTCTGAAACACCATTTCTGTAGAAAATGCAAGTGGACATGCAGGACGCTAAGAGGCCTATGGTGGGAAAAGGAATACCTTCAAATAAAAACTACACAGAAACAATCTGTGAAACTTCTTACTGTTCTGTGCGTTCAACTAACAGAGTTGAACCTTAGTTTATATTGAGGCAGTTATGAAACACTCTTTCTGCAGAAAATGCAAGTGAACATTCAGGGCGCTAAGAGGCCTATCGTTGAAAAAGGTATATGTTCAAACAAAAACTACAAAGAAGCTATCTGTGAAACTTCTTACACTTCTGTGCATTCAACTAACAGATTTCAACCTTACTTTTGATTGAGCATTTCTGAAACACCATTTCTGTAGAAAATGCAAGTGGACATTCAGGGCGCTAAGAAGCCTAGGGTGGAAAAAGGACTACCTTCAAATAAAAACTACACAGAAGCAATCTGTGAAACTTCTTACGGTTCTGTTCTTTAAACTAACACAGTTGAACTTTCATTTTGATTGAACAGTTCTGAAACACTCTTTCTGTAGTAAATGCAAGCGGATATTCATGGCACTAAGAGGCCTATAGTGGAAAAGGTAATATCTTCAAACAAAAACTACAAAGAAGCAATCTGTGAAACTTCTTTCTGTTCTGTGCATTCAACTAACAGAGTTGAACCTTACTTTTGATTGAGCACTTCTGAAACACCCTTTCTATAGAAAATGCAATTGGACATTCAGGGAGCTAAGAGGCCTATAGTGGAAAAAGGAATATTTTCAAATAAAAACTGCACAGAAACAATCTGCGAAACTTCTTACTGTTCTGTGCATTCAACTAACAGAGTTGAACCTTAGTTTATATTGAGCAGTTATGAAACACTCTTTCTGCAGAAAATGCAAGTGAACATTCAAAGCGCTAAGAGGCCTATAGTTGAAAAAGGTATATGTTCAAATAAAAACTACAAAGAAGGTATCTGTGAAACTTCTTACAGTTCTGTGCATTCAATTGACAGAGTTCAAACTTACTTTTCATTGAGCAGTTCTGAATCACCCTTTATGTAGAAAATGCAAGTGGACATTCAGGGCGCTGAGAGGCCTATAGCGGGAAAAGGAATATCTTCAAATAAAAACCACACAGAAGCAATCTGTGAAACGTCTTTCGGTTCTTTGCATTCAACTAACAGAGTTGAAACTTAGTTTTGATTGAGCAGTTCTGAAACACTCTTTCCGTAGAAAATGCAAGTGGACATTCATGGCGCTAAGAGGCCCATAGTAGAAAAAGGAATATCTTCAAACAATAACTACACAGAAGCAATCTGTGAAACTTCTTTCTGTTCTATGCATTCAACTAACAGCGTTGAACCTTACTTTTGATTGAGCAGTTCTGAAACACTCTTTCTGTACAAAACGCAAGTGGACCTTCAGAGCGCTAAGAGGCCATAGCAGAAAAGTAATATCTTCAAATAAAAACTACACAGAAGCATTCTGTGAAACTTCTTTCTGTTCTGTGCATTCAACTAACAGAGTTTAACCTTACGTTTGATTGAGCAGTTCTGAAACACTCTTTCTGTAGAAAATGCAATTGGACATTCGCGGCGCTAAGAGGCCTATAGTGAAAAAGGAATATTTTCAAATAAAAACTGCACAGAAAAAATCTGTGAAACTTCTTACTGTTCTGTGCATTCAACTAACAGAGTTGAACCTCAGTTTTGTTTGAGCAGTTCTGATACACTCTTTCTGTAGAAAATACAAGTGGACATTCAGGGCGCTAAGAGGACTATGAGGGAAAAAGGAAAAGTTCACATAAAAACTACACAGAAGCTATCTGTGAAACTTCTCTCTGTTCTGTGCATTCAACTAACGGAGTTGAACCTTACTTTTGATTGAGAAGTTCTGAAACACTCTTTCTGTAGAAAATGCAAGTGGACCTTCGGAGCGCTAAGAGGCCTGTTGCAGAAAAAGTAATACCTTCAAATACAAACTACACAGAATCATTCTGTGAAACTTCTTTCTGTTCTTTGCATTCATCTAACAGAGTTGAACCTTACTTTTGATTGAGCACTTCTGAAACACCCTTTCTATAGAAAATGCAATTGGACACTCAGGGAGCTAAGAGGCCTATAGTGGAAAAAGGAACATTTTCAAATAAAAACTGCACAGAAGAAATCTGCGAAACATCTTACTGTTCTGAGCATTCAACTAACCTAGTTGAACGGTAGTTTTCATTGAGCAGTTCTGAAACACTCTTTCTGTAGAAAATGCAAGTGGACATTCAGGGCGCTGAGAGGCCTATAGTGGGAAAAGGAACATCTTCAAATAAAAACCACACAGAAGCAATCTGTGAAACTTCTTACTGTTCTGTGCATTCAACTAACAGAGTTGAACCTTAGTTATTATTGAGCAGTTCTGAAACACTCTTTCTGTAGAAAATGCAAGTGAACAATCAGGTCGCTAAGAGGCCTATAGCGGAAAAATGAACATGTTCAAATAAAAACTACACAGATGCAATCTGTGAA
>NW_022096688.1:0-49130 GCF_006542625.1 Nomascus leucogenys | reverse complement strand
TAAGAGAGTTGAAGTTTACTTTTGATTGAGCAGTTCTGAAACACTCTGTAGAACCTGCAAGTTCACATCCTGAGCGCTAAGGGACCTATAGTGGAGAAAGAAATATCTCCAAATAAAAACTACACAGAACCATTCTGTGAAACTACTTTCTGTTCTGTGCATTCAACTAAGAGAGTTGAAGTTTACTTTTCATTGTGCAGTTCTGAATAACTCTTTCTGTAGAAACTGGAAGTGGTCATTCGGAGCACTGAGGGGCCTATAGTGGAAAATGGAATATCTTCAAATATAAACTACACAGAAGCATTCAGTGAAACTTCTTTCTGTTCTGTCCTTTCAACTAACAGAGTAGAAACTTACTTTGGATTGAGCAGTTCTGAAACACTCTCTCTGTAGAAACTGAAAGTTTACATACCTTATGCTAAAGGGCCTATAGTGGAAAAAGTGATATCTTCAAATAAAAACAACACAGAAGCATTCTCTGAAACTTCTTTCTGTTCTGTGCATTCAGCTAACAGAGTTGACTCTTACTTTTGATTGAGCAGTTCTGAAACACCTTTATGTACAAACTGCAGGTGCATATTCTGAGTGCTAAGCGGCCTATAGTGGAAAAAGAAATATCTCCAAATAAAAACTACACAGAAACATTCTGTGAAACTTGTTACTGTTCTGTGCATTCAACTAACAGAGCTGAAGCTTACTATTCTTTGAACAGTTCTGAAACACTCTTTCTGTAGAAACTGCAGTGGACTTTCGGAGCGCTAATGGGTCTATAGTGGAAAAAGGAATATCTTCAAATTAAAACTACACAGAAGCATTCTGTGAAACTTCTTTCTGTTCTGTCCATTCTACTAACAGAGTTGAAGCTTACTTTTGACTGAGCAGTTCTGAAACACTCTTTCTGTAGAAACTGCAAGTGGACATTCGGAGCGATAATGGGCCTATAGTGGAAAAAGGAATATCTTGAAATAAAAACTACACAGAACCATTTTGTGAAACTTCTTTCTGTTCTGTGCATTAAACTTACAGAGTGGAAGCTTACTTTTGATTTAGCAGTTCTGAAACACTCTTTCTGTTGAAACTGCAATTTGACATTCTGAGCGCTATGGGGCCTATAGTGGAGAAAGTAATATCTCCAAATAAAAACTACACAGAACCATTCTGTGAAACTTCTTTCTGTTCTGTGCATTCAACTAACAGAGTTGAAGTTTACTTTTCATTGTGCAGTTCTGAAACACTTTTTCTGTAGAAACTGCAAGTGGAAAATCGGAGCGCTAAGGTGCATATAGTGGAAAAAGGAATATCTTCAAATATAAACTACACAGAAGCATTCAGTGAAAATTTCTGTTCTGTCCTTTCAACTAACAGAGTAGAAGCTTACTTTTGATTGAGCAGTTCTGAAACACTCTCTCTGTAGAAACTGGAAGTTGACATTGCGTATGCTAATGGGCCTATACTGGAAAAAGGTATATCTTCAAATAAAAACAACACAGAAGCATTCTCTGAAACTTCTTTCTGTTCTGTGCATTCAGCTAACAGAGTTGAAGCTTACTTTTGATTGAGCAGATCTGAAAAACCTTTCTGTAGAAACTGAAGGAGGATAATCTGAGTGCTAAGGGGCCTATAGTGGAAAAAGAAATATCTCCAAATAAAAACTTCACAGAACCATTCTGTGAAACTTCTTTCTGTTCTGTGCATTCAACTAACAGAGTTGAAGTCTACTTTCCATTGTGCAGTTCTGAAACACTCTTTCTGTGGAAACTGCAAGTGGACATTCGGAGCCCTAAGGGGCCTATAGTGGAAAAAGGAATATCTTCAAATATAAACTACACAGAAGATTCAGTGAAACTTCTTTCTGTTCTGTCCTTTCAACTAACAGAGTAGAAGCTTACTTTGGATTGAGCAGTTCTGAAACACTCTCTCTGTAGAAACTGGAAGTTGACATTCCGTATGCTAAAGGGCCTATAGTGGAAAAAGGGATATCTTCAAATAAAACAACACAGAAGCATTCTCTGAAACTTCTTTCTGTTCTGTGCATTCAGCTAACAGAGTTGAAGTTTACTTTTGATTGAGCAGTTCTCAAACACTGTTTCTGTAGAAACTTCAAGTGGACATTCTGAACGCTAAGGGGCCTATAGTGGAAAAAGGAATATCTTCAAATAAATCTACACAGAAGCATTCTGTGAAACTTCTTTCTGTTCTGTGCATTCACTAACAGAGCTGAAGCTTACTATTGGTTGAGCAGTTCTGAAACACTCTTTCTGTAGAAACTGCAGGTGGACTTTCGGAGCGCTAACAGGCCAATAGGGGAAAAAGGATATCTTCAAATAAAAACTACAGAGAAGCATTCTGTGAAACTTCTTTCTGTTCTGTCCATTCAACTAACAGAGTTGAAGCTTACTTTTGATTGAGCAGTTCTCAAAGACTCTTTCTGTAAAAACTGCAAGTTGACATTCTGAGCGCACAAGGGCCTATAGTGGAAAAAGGAATATCTTCAAATAAAAACTACGCAGAAGAATTTTGTGAAACTTCTCTCTGTTCTGTGCATTAAACTTACAGAGTGAAGCTTACTTTTGACTGAGCAGTTCTGAAACACTCTTTCTGTAGAAACTGCAAGAGGACTTCCGGAGGCTAAGGAACCTATAGTGGAGAAAGGAATATCTCCAAAATAAAAACTACACAGAACCATTCTGTGAAACTTCTTTCTGTTCTGTGCATTCAACTAACAGGGTTGAAGTTTACCTTTGATTGAGCAGTTCTGAAACACTCTTTCTGTAGAAACTGCAGGTGGAAATTCGGAGCGCTAATGGGCCTATAGTGGAAAAAGTAATATCTTGAAATAAAAACTACAGAGAAGCATTCTGTGAAACTTCTTTCTGTTCTGTCCATTCAACTGACAGAGTTGAAGCTTACTTTTGATTGAGCAGTTCTGAACTACTCTTTCTGTAGAAACTGCAACTTGACATTCTGAGCGCTAAAGGGCCTATAGTGGAAAAGGGAGTATCTTCAAATAAAAACTACACAGAAGCATTTTGTGAAACTTCCCTCTGTTCTGTGCATTAATCGTACAGAGTTGAAGCTTACTTTTGATTCAGCAGTTCTGAAACACTCTCTCTGTAGAAACTGGAAGTTGATATTCCGTATGCGAAAGGGCCTATAGTGGAAAAAGGGATATCTTCAAATAAAGACAACACAGAAGCATTCTCTGAAACTTCTTTCTGTTCTGTGCATTCAGATAAGAGGGTTGAAGCTTACTTTTGAGTGAGAAGTTCTGAAACACCTTTCTGTAGAAACTGTAGGTGGACAATATGAGCGCTAAGGGGCCTATAGTGGAAAAACAAATATCTCCAAATAAAAACTACACAGAAGCATTCTGTGAAACTTGTTACTGTTCTGTGCATTCAACTAACAGAGTTGAAGTTTACTTTTGATTTAGTAGTTCTGAAACACTCTTTCTGTAGAAACTGCTACAGGACGTTCTGAACGCTAAGGGGCCTATAGTTGAAAAAGGAGTATCTTCAAATAAAACTACACAGAGGAATTCTGTGAATCTTCTTTCTGTTCTGTGCATTAAACTTACAGAGTTGAAGCTTACATTTACTGAGCAGTTCTGAAACACTCTTTCTATAGAAACTGCAAGTAGACTTTCGGAGCGCTAAGGGTCCTATACTGGAAAAGGAATATCTTCAAATAAAAACTACACAGAAGCATTCTCTGAAACTTCTTTCTGTTCTGTGCATTCAGCTAACAGAGTTGAAGCTTACTTTTGATTGAGCAGTTCTGAAACACCTTTCTGTAGAAACTGCAGGTGGACATTTTGAACGCTAAGTGGCCTATAGTAGAAAAAGAAATATCTTCAAATAAATACTACCCAGAAGCATTCTGTGAAACTTGTTACTCTTCTTTGCATTCAACTAACAAAGTTCAAGTTTACTTTTGATTGAGCAGTTCTGAAACACTGTTTCTGTAGAAACTGCAAGTGGACATTCTGAACGCTAAGGGGCCTATTGTGGAAAAAGGAATATCTTCAAGTAAAACTACACAGAAGCATTCTGTGAAACTACTTTCTGTTCTGTGCATTCAACTAACAGAGCTGAAGCTTACTATTGGTTGAGCAGTTCTGAAACACTCTTTCTGTAGAAACTGCAGGTGGACTTTCGGAGCGCTAATGGGCCTATAGTGGACAAAGTAACATCTTCAAATAAAAACTACACAGAAGCATTCTGTGAAACTTCTTTCTGTTCTGTCCATTCAACTAACAGAGTTGATGCATACTTTTGAGCAGTTCTGAAACACTCTTTCTGTAAAAACTGCAAGTTGACATTCTGAGGGCTAAAGGGCCTATAGTGGATAAATTAATATCTTCAAATCAAAACTACGCAGAAGGATTTTGTGAAACTTCTCTCTGTTCTGTGCATTAAACTTACAGAGTTGAAGCTTACTTTAGATTGAGCAGTTCTGAAACACTCTTTCTGTAGAAACTGCAAGTGGAATTTCGGAGCGCTAAGGGGCTTATAGTGGAAAAAGGAATATCTTCAAATATAAACTACACAGAAGCATTCAGTGAAACTTCTTTCTCTTCTGCCCTTTCAACTAACAGAGTTGAAGCTTACTTTTGATTGTGCACTTCAGAAACACTCTTTCTGTAGAAACTGGAAGTTGACATTCCTTTCGCTCAAGGGCCTATAGTGGAAAAAGGGATATCTTCAAATAAAAACTACACAGAAGCATTCTGTGAACCTTCCTTCTGTTTTGTCCATTCAACTGACAGAGTTGAAGCTTACTTTTGATTGAGAAGTTCTGAAACACTCTTTCTGTAGAAACTGCAAGTTGACATTCTGAGCGCTAAAGAGCCTATAGAGGAAAAAGGAATATCTTCAAATAAAAACTACGCAGAAGCATTTTGTGAAACTTCTCTCTATTCTGTGCATTAAACTTACAGAGTTGAAGCTTACTTTTGACTGAGCAGTTCTGAAACACTCTTTCTGTAGAAACTGCAAGTTGACATTCTGAGCGCTAAGGAGCCTATAGTGGAGAAAGGAATATCTCCAAATAAAAACTACACAGAACCATTCTGTGAAACTTCTTTCTGTTCTGTGCATTCAACCAATAGAGTTGAAGTTTACTTTTCATTGTGCAGTTCTGAATAAATCTTTCTGTAGAAACAGCAAGTGGACATTCGGAGCCCTAAGGGGCCTATAGTGGAAAAAGGAATATCTTCAAATATAAACTACACAGAAGCATTCAGTGAAACTTCTTTCTTTTCTGTGCATTCAACTAAGAGAGCTGAAACTTACTATTAGTTGAGCAGTTCTGAAACACTCTTTCTGTAGAAACTGCAGGTGGACTATCGTAGCGCTAATGGGCCTATAGTGCAAAAAGGAATATCTTGAAATAAAAACTACACATAAGCATTCTGTGAAACTACTTTCTGTTCTGTCCATTCAACTGACAGAGTTGAAGCTTACTTTTGATTTGGCAGTTCTGAAACACACTTTCTGTAGAAGATGCAAGTTGACATTATGAGCGCTAAAGGGCCTGTAGTGGAGAAAGAAATATCTCCAAATAAAAACTACAAGAACCATTCTGTGAAACGTCTTTCTGTTCTGTGCATTCAACTACAGAGTTGAACCTTACTTTTCATTGCTCAATTCTGAAACACTCTTTCTGTGGAAACTGCAAGTGGACATTCGGAGCGCTAAGGGGCCTATAGTGGAAAAAGGAATATCTTCAAATATAAACTACACAGAAGGATTCAGTGAAACATCTTTCTGTTCTGTCCTTTCAGCTAACAGAGTAGAAGCTTACTTTTGATTCAGCAGTTCTGAAACACTCTTTCTGTAGAAATTGGAAGTTGACATTCCGTATGCTAAAGGGCCTGTAGTGGAAAAAGGGATATCTTCAAATAAAAACAACACAGAAGCATTCTCTGAAACTTCTTTCTGTTCTGTGCATTCAGCTAACAGAGTTGAAGTTTACTTTTGATTGAGCAGTTCTGAAACAACTTTCTGTAGAAACTTCAGGTGGACATTTTGAGCGCTAAGGGCCTATTGTGGAAAAAGAAATATCTCCAAATACTAACAGAAGCATTCTGTGAAACTTGTTACTGTTCTGTGCAATCAACTAACAGAGTTGAAGTTTACTTTTGATTGAGCAGTTGTGAAACACTCTTTCTGTAGAAACTGCAAGTTGACATCCTGAGCTCTAAGGAGCCTATAGTGGAGAAAGTAATATCTCCAAAAAAAACTACACAGAAGCATTCTGTGAAACTTGTTACTGTTCTGTGCATTCAACAAACAGAGTTGAAGTTTACATTTGATTCAACAGTTCTGAAACACTCTTTCTGTAGAAACTGCAGGTGGACTTTCGGAGCGCTAACGGGCATATAGGGAAATAAGTAATATCTTCAAATAAAAACTACAGAGAAGCATTCTGTGAAACTTCATTCTGTTCTGTCCATTCAACTAACAGAGTTGAAGCTTACTTTTGATTGAGCAGTTCTCAAAGTCTCTTTCTGTAAAAACTGCAAGTTGACATTCTGAGCGCAAAAGGGCCTATAGTGGAGAAAGGAATATCTTCAAATTAAAAACTACGCAGAAGAATTTTGTGAAACTTCTCCCTGTTCTGTGCATTAAACTTACAGAGATGAAGCTTACTTTTGACTGAGCAGTTCTGAAACACTCTTTCTGCAGAAACTGCAAGAGGACTTTCGGAGCGCTAAGGAGCCTATAGTGGAGAAAGGAATATCTCCAAAATAAAAACGACACAGAACCATTCTGTGAAACTGCTTTCTGTTCTGTGTATTCAACTAACAGGGTTGAAGTTTACTTTTGATTGAGCAGTTTTGAAACACTCTTTCTGTAGAAACTGCAGGTGGAATTTTGGAGCGCTAATGGGCCTATAGTGGAAAAAGGAATATCTTGAAATAAAAACTAGACAGAAGCATTCTGTGAAACTTCTTTCTGTTCTGTCCATTCAACTGACAGAGTTGAAGCTTACTTTTGATTGAGCAGTTCTGAACCACTCTTTCTGTAGAAACTGCAACTTGACATTCTGAGCGCTAAAGGGCCTATACAGGAAAAGGGAATATCTTCAAATTAAAAACTACGCAGAAGAATTTTGTGAAACTTCTCCCTGTTCTGTGCATTAAACTTACAGATTTGAAGCTTACTTTTTACAGAGCAGTTCTGAAACACTCTTTCTCTAGAAACTGCAAGTTGACATTCTGAGCGCTAAGGGCCTATAGTGGAAAAAGGAATATCTTCAAATAAAAACTACACAGAAGATTTTGTGAAACTTCTTTCTCTTCTGTGCATTAAACTTACAGAGTTGAAGCTTACTTTTATTGGCATTCTGAAACACTCTTCTGTGAAACTGGAAGTTGACATTCCGTATGCTAAAGGGCCTATAGTGGAAAAAGGGCTATCTTCAAATAAAAACAACACAGAAGCATTCTCTGAAACTTCTTTCTGTTCTGTGCATTCAGCTAACAGAGTTGAAGTTTACTTTTGATTGAGCAGTTCTGAAACACCTTTCTGTAGAAACTGTAGGTGGACATTGACACTAAGGGGCCTATAGTGGAAAAAGAAATATCTCCAAATAAAAACTACACAGAAGCATTCTTTGAAACTGGTTACTGTTCTGTGCATTCAACTAACAGAGTTGAAGTTTATTTTGATTGAGCAGTTCTGAAACACTCTTTCTGTAGAAACTGCAAGTGGACATTCTGAAGCTAAGGGGCCTTAGTGGAAAAAGGAATATCTTCAAATAAAACTACACGGAAGCATTCTGTGAAACTACTTTCTTTCTGTGCATTCAACTAACAGGCTGAACTTACTATTGGTTGAGCAGTTCTGAAACACCTTTCTGTAGAAACTGCAGGTGGACTTTCGGACGCTAATGGGCCTAAGTGGAAAAAGGAATATCTTAAATAAAAACTAACAGAAGCATTTGTGAAACTTCTTTCTTTCTGTCATTAACTACAGAGTTGAAGCTTACTTTTGATTGAGCAGTCTGAACACTCTTTCTGTAGAAACTGCAATGACATTCTGAGCGCTAAGGGCCTATAGTGGAAAAGGAATATCTTCAAATAAAAACTACACAGAACCATTTGTGAAACTTCTTCTGTTCTGGCATTAACTTACAGAGTTGAAGCTTACTTTTGACTGAGAGTTCTGAAACACTCTTTTGTAGAAACTGCAAGTGGACTTTCGGAGCGCTAAGGGGCCTATAGTGGAAAAAGGAATATCTTCAAATAAAAACTACACAGAAGCATTTGTGAAACTTCTTTCTGTTCTGTGCATTAAACTTACAGGTTTGAAGCTTACTTTTGATTGAGCAGTTCTGAAACACTCTCTCTGTAGAAACTGGAAGTTGACATTCCGTATGCTAAAGGGCCTATAGTGGAAAAAGGGATACCTTCAAATAAAAACAACACAGAAGCATTCTCTGAAACTTCTTTCTGTTCTGTGCATTCAGCTAACAGAGTTGAAGTTTACTTTTGATTGAGCAGTTGTGAAACACTCTTTCTGTAGAAACTGCAAGTTGACATCCTGAGCACTAAGGAGCCTATAGTGGAGAAAGTAATATCTCCAAATAAAAACTACACAGAAGCATTCTGTGAAACTTGTTACTGTTCTGTGCATTCAACAAACAGAGTTGAAGTTTACATTTGATTCAACAGTTCTGAAACACTCTTTCTGTAGAAACTGCAGGTGGACTTTCGGAGCGCTAACGGGCCTATAGGGGAAAAAGTAATATCTTCAAATAAAAACTACAGAGAAGCATTCTGTGAAACTGCCTTCTGTTCTGTCCATTCAACTAACAGAGTTGAAGCTTACTTTTGATTGAGCAGTTCTCAAAGTCTCTTTCTGTAAAAACTGCAAGTTGACATTCTGAGCGCAAAAGGGCCTATAGTGGAGAAAGGAATATCTTCAAATTAAAAACTACGCAGAAGAATTTTGTGAAACTTCTCCCTGTTCTGTGCATTAAACTTACAGAGATGAAGCTTACTTTTGACTGAGCAGTTCTGAAACACTCTTTCTGTAGAAACTGCAAGAGGACTTTCGGAGCGCTAAGGAGCCTATAGTGGAGAAAGGAATATCTCCAAAATAAAAACGACACAGAACCATTCTGTGAAACTGCTTTCTGTTCTGTGCATTCAACTAACAGGGTTGAAGTTTACTTTTGATTGAGCAGTTTTGAAACAGTCTTTCTGTAGAAACTGCAGGTGGAAATTTGGAGCACTAATGGGCCTATAGAGGAAAAAGGAATATCTTGAAATAAAAACTACACAGAAGCATTCTGTGAAACTTCTTTCTGTTCTGTCCATTCAACTGACAGAGTTGAAGCTTACTTTTGATTGAGCAGTTCTGAACCACTCTTTCTGTAGAAACTGCAACTTGACATTCTGAGCGCTAAAGGGCCTATACTGGAAAAGGGAATATCTTCAAATAAAAACTACACAGAAGCATTTTGTGAAACTTCTCTCTGTTCTGGGCATTAAACTTACAGAGTTGAAGCTTACTTTTGACTGAGCAGTTCTGAAACACTCTTTCTGTACAAACTGCAAGTGGACATTCGGAGTGCTAAGGGGCCTATAGTGGAAAAAGTAATATCTTCAAACAAAAACTACACAGAAGCATTTTGTGAAACTTCTTTCTGTTCCGTGCATTAAACTTACAGAGTTGAAGCTTACTTTTGATTGAGCAGTTCTGAAACACTCTCTCTGCAGAAACTGCAGGTGGACTTTCGGATGGCTAATTGGCCTATAGTGAAAAAAGGAATACCTTCAAATAAAAACTACACAGAAGCATTCTGTGAATCTTCTTTCTGTTCTGTGCATTAAACTTACAGAGTTGAAGCTTACTTTTTACTGAGCAGTTCTGAAACACTCTTTCTCTAGAAACTGCAAGTTGACATTCTGAGCGCTAAGGGTCCTATAGTGGAAAAAGGAATATCTTCAAATAAAAACTACACAGAAGCATTTTGTGAAACTTCTTTCTCTTCTGTGCATTAAACTTACAGAGTTGAAGCTTACTTTTCATTGCTCAATTCTGAAACACTCTTTCTGTGGAAATTGGAAATTGACATTCTGTATGCTAAAGGGCCTATAGTGGAAAAAGGGCTATCTTCAAATAAAAACAACACAGAAGCATTCTCTGAAACTTCTTTCTGTTCTGTGCATTCAGCTAACAGAGTTGAAATTTACTTTTGATTGAGCCGTTCTGAAACACCTTTCTGTAGAAACTGTAGGTGGACAGTTTGAACACTAAGGGGCCTATAGTGGAAAAAGAAATATCTCCAAATAAAAACTACACAGAAGCATTCTTTGAAACTGGTTACTGTTCTGTGCATTCAACTAACAGAGTTGAAGTTTATTTTTGATTGAGCAGTTCTGAAACACTCTTTCTGTAGAAACTGCAAGTGGACATTCTGAAAGCTAAGGGGCCTATAGTGGAAAAAGGAATATCTTCAAATAAAACTACACGGAAGCATTCTGTGAAACTACTTTCTTTTCTGTGTATCCAACTAACAGAGCTGAAACTTACTATAGGTTGAGCAGTTCTGAAACACTCTTTCTGTAGAACCTGCAGGTGGAATTTCGGAGCGCTAAGGGGCCTATAGTGGAAAAAGGAATATCTTCAAATAAAACTACACGGAAGCATTCTGTGAAACTACTTTCTTTTCTGTGTATCCAACTAACAGAGCTGAAACTTACTATTGGTTGAGCAGTTCTGAAACACTCTTTCTGTAGAACCTGCAGGTGGAATTTCGGAGCGCTAATGGGCCTATAGTGAAAAAAGGAATATCTTGAAATAAAAACTATACAGAAGCATTCTGTGAAACGTCTTTCTGTTCTGTCCATTCAACTGACAGAGTTGAAGCTTACTTTTGATTGAGCAGCTCTGAACCACTCTTTCTGTAGAAACTGCAACTTGACATTCTGAGCGCTAAAGGGCCTATAGTGGAAAAGGGAATATCTTCAAATAAAAACTACACAGAACCATTTTGTGAAACTTCTCTCTGTTCTGCGCATAAAACTTACAGAGTTCAAGCTTACTTTTGACTGAGCAGTTCTGAAACACTCTTTATGTAGAAACTGCCAGTGGACTTTCGGAGCGCTAAGGGGCCTATAGTGGAAAAAGGAATATCTTCAAATAAAAACTACACAGAAGCATTTTGTGAAACTTCTTTCTGTTCTGTGCATTAAACTTACAGAGTTGAAGCTTACTTTTGATTGAGCAGTTCTGAAACACTCTCTCTGTAGAAACTGGAAGTTGACATTCCGTATGCTAAAGGGCCTATAGTGGAAAAAGGGATATCTTCAAATAAAAACAACACAGAAGCATTCTCTGAAACTTCTTTCTGTTCTGTGCATTCAGCTAACAGAGTTGAAGATTACTTTTCATTGAGCAGTTCTGAAACACTCTTTCTGTAGAAACTGCAAGTGGACATTCTCTAAGCTAAGGGGCCTACAGTGGAAAAAGGAATATCTTCAAATAAACCTACACAGAAGCATTCTGTGAAGCTACATTCTGTTCTGTGCATTAAAATAACAGAGCTGAAGCTTACTATTGGTTGAGCAGTTCTGAAACACTTTCTGTAGAAACTGAAAGTTGACATTCTGAGCGCTAAAGGGCCTATAGTGGAAAAAGGAATATCTTCAAATAAAAACTACGCAGAAGCATTTTGTGAAACTTCTCTCTGTTCTGTGCATTGAGTTTACAGAGTTGAAGCTTACTTTTGACTGAGCAGTTCTGAAACACTCTTTCTGTAGAAACTGCAAGAGGACTTTCGGAGCGCTAAGGAGCCTATAGGGGAGAAAGTAATATCTCCAAATAAAAACTACACAGAAGCATTCTGTGAAGCTACTTTCTGTTCTGTGCATTCAACTAACAGAGTTGAAGCTTACTTTTCATTGTGCAGTTCTGAAACACTCTTTCTGTAGAAACTGCAAGTGCACATTCGGAGCGCTAAGGGGCCTGTAGTGGAAAAAGGAATATCTTCAAATATAAACGACACAGAAGCATTCAGTGAAACTTCTTTCTGTTCTGTCCCTTCAACTAACAGAGTAGAAGCTTACTTTTGATTGAGCAGTTCTGAAACACTCTCTCTGTAGAAACTGGAAGTTGACATTCCGTATGCTAAAGGGCCTATAGGGGAAAAATTGATATCTTCAAATAAAAACAACACAGAAGCATTCTCTGAAACTTCTTTCTCTTCTGTGCATTCAGCTAACAGAGTTGAAGCTTACTTTTGATTGGGCAGTTCTGAAACACCTTTCTGTAGAAATTGCACGTGGATATTTTGAGTGCTAAGGGGCCTACAGTGGAAAAAGAAATATCTCCAAATAAAAACTACACAGAAACATTCTGTGAAAATTGTTACTGTTCTGTGCATTCAACTAACAGAGTTGAAGTTTACTTTTGATTTAGCAGTTCTGAAACACTCTTTCTCTAGAAACTGCAAGTGGACATTCTGAAAGCTAAGGGGCCTATAGTGGAAAAAGGAATATCTTCAAATAAAACTACACAGAAGCATTCTGTGAAACTTCTTTCTGTTCTGTGCATTCAACTAACAGACCTGAAGCTTACTATTGGTTGAACAGTTCTGAAACACTCTTTCTGTAGAAACTGCAGGTGGACAATCGGAGCGCTAATGTGCTCATAGTGGAAAATAGTATATCTTCAAATAAAAACTACACAGAAGCATTCTGTGAAACTTCTTTCTGTTCTGTCCATTCAACTAACAGACTTGAAGGTTACTTTTGATTGAGGAGTTCTGAAACACTCTTTCTGTAGAAACTGCAAGTTGACATTCTGAGCGCTAAAGGGCCTATATGGGAAAAAGGAATATCTTCAAAAAAAAACTACACAGAAGTATTTTCTGAAACTTCTCTCTGTTCTGTGCATTAAACATACAGAGTTGAAGCTTACTTTTGATTGAGGAGTTCTGAAACACTCTTTCTGTAGAAACTGCAAGTGGACAATCGGAGCGCTAAGGGGCCTATAGTGGAAAAAGGAATATCTTCAAATAAAAACTACACAGAAGCATTTTGTGAAACATCTCTCTTTTCTGTGCATTAAACTTACATAGTTGAAGCTTACTTTTGATTGTGCAGTTCTGAAACACTCTTTCTGTAGAAACTGCAAGTTGGCATTCTGAGCGCTAACGAGCCTATAGTGGAGAAAGGAATATCTCCAAATAAAAAATACCCAGAACCATTCTGTGAAACTTCTTTCTGTTCTGTGCTTTCAACTAACCGAGTTGAAGTTTACTCTTCATTGTGCAGTTCTGAAACACTCTTTCTGTAGAAACTGCAAGTGGACATTCGGAGCGCTAAGGGGCCTATCGTGGAAAAAGGAATATCTTCAAATATAAACTACACGGAAGCATTCAGTGAAACTTCTTTCTGTTTTCTCCTTTCAACTAACAGAGTAGAAGCTTACTTTTGATTGAGCAGCTCTGAAACACTCTCTCTGTAGAAACTGGAAGTTGACATTCCATATGCTAAGGGGCCTATAGTGGAAAAAGGGATATCTTCAAATAAAAACAACACAGAAGCATTCTCTGAAACATCCTTCTGTTCTGTGCATTCAGCTAACAGAGTTGAAGCTTACTTTTGATTGAGCAGTTCTGAAACACCTTTCTGTAGAAACTGAGGTGGACAATATGAGCGCTAATGGGCCTATAGTGGAAAAAGAAATATCTCCCAATAAAAATTACACAGAAGCATTCTGTGAAACTTGTTACTGTTCTGTGCATTCAACTAACAGAGTTGAAGTTTACTTTTGATTTAGCAGTTCTGAATCACTCTTTCTGTAGAAACTGCAAGTGGACATTCTGACCGCTAAGGGGCCTAGGGTTGAAATAGGAGTATCTTCAAGTAAAACTACACAGAAGCATTCTGTGAAACGGCTTTCTGTTCTGTGCATTCAGCTAACAGAGCTGAAGCTTACTATTGGTTGAGCAGTTCTGAAACACTCTTTCTGTAGAAACTGCAGGTGGACTTTCGTAGCGCTAATGGGCCTATAGTGGAAAAAGGAATATCTTCAAATTAAAACTATACAGAAGCATTCTGTGAAACTTCTTTCTGTTCTGTCCATTCAACTAACAGAGTTGATGCATACTTTGATTGAGCAGTTCTGAAACACTCTTTCTGTAAAAACGGCAAGTTGACATACTGAGTGCTAAAGGGCCTATAGTGGAAAAAGGAATATCTTCAAATAAAAACTACGCAGAAGCAGTTTGTGAAACTTCTCTCCGTTCTGTGCATTAAACTTACAGAGTTGAAACATACTTTTGACTGAGCAGTTCTGAAACACTCTTTCTGTAGAAACTGCAAGTGGACTTTCGGAGCGCTAATGGGCCTATAGTGGAAAAAGGAATATCTTGAAATATAAACTACACAGAAGAATTCAGTGAAACTTCTTTCTGTTCTGTCCATTCAACTGACAGATTTGAAGCTTACTTTTGATTGTGCAGTTCTGAAACACTCTTTCTGTAGAAACTGCAATTTGACATTCTGAGCGCTAAAGGGCCTATAGAGGAAAAAGGAATATCTTGAAATGAAAACTATGCAGAAGCATTTTGTGAAACTTTTCTCTGTTCTGTGCATTAAAGTTACAGAGTTGAAAATTACTTTTGACCGAGCAGTTCTGAAACACTCTTTCTGTAGAAACTCCAAGTGGAGTTTCGGAGCGCTAAGGGGCCTATAGTGGAAAAAGGAATATCTTCAAATAAAAACTACACAGAAGAATTTTGTGAAACTTCTTTCTGTTCTGTGCATTAAACATACAGAGTTGAAGCTTACTTTTGACTGAGCAGTTCTGAAACACTCTTTCTGTAGAAACTGCAAGTTGACATTCTGAGCGCTAAGGAGCCTACAGTGGAGAAAGGAATATCTCCAAATAAAAACTACACAGAACCATTCTGTGAAACTTATTTCTGTTCTGTGCATTCAACTAACAGTGTTGAAGTTTACTTTTCATTGTGCAGTTCTGAAACACACTTTCTGTAGAAACTGCAAGTGGACATTCGGAGCGCTAAGGGGCCTACAGTGGAAAAAGGAATATCTTCAAATATAAACCACACAGAAGCATTCACTGAAACGTCTTTCTGTTCTGTCCTTTCAACTAAGAGAGTAGAAACTTACTTTTGATTGAGCAGTTCTGAAACACTCTCTCTGTAGAAACTGGAAGTTGAAATTCCGTATGCTAAAGGGCCTATAGTGGAAGAAGTGGTATCTTCAAATAAAAACAAGACAGAAGGATTCTCTGAAACTTCCTTCTTTTCTGTGCATTCAGCTAACAGAGTAGAAGTTTACTTTTGATTGAGCAGTTCTGAAACACCTTTCTGTAGAAACTGTAGGTGGACAATATGAGCGGTAAGGGGCCTATAGTGGAAAAAGAAATATCTCCAAATAAAAATTACACAGAAGCATTGTGTGAAAACTGTTACTGTTCTGTGCATTCAACTAACAGAGTTGAAGTTTACTTTTGATTAAGCAGTTCCGAAACACTCTTTCTCTAGAACCTGCAAGTGGACATTCTGAAAGCTAAGGGGCCTATAGTGGAAAAAGGAATATCTTCAAATAAAACTACACAGAAGCATTCTGTGAAACTTCTTTCTGTTCTGTGCATTCAACTAACAGAGCTGAAGCTTACTATTGGTTGAGCAGTTCTGAAACACTCTTTCTGTAGAAACTGCAGGTGGACGATCGGAGCGCTATTGGGCCTAGAGTGGAAAAAGGTATATCTTCAAATAAAAACTACACAGAAGCATTCTGTGAAACTTCTTTCTGTTCTGTCCATTCAACTAACAGAGTTGAAGCTTACTTTTGATTGAGCAGTTCTGAAACACACTTTCTGTAGCAACTGCAAGTTGACATTCTGAGCGCTAAAGGGCCTATAGGGGAAAAAGGAATATCTTCAAATAAAAACTACGCAGAAGCATTTTGTGAAACTTCTCTCTGTTCTGTGCATTAAACATACAGAGGTGAAGCTTACTTTTGACTGAGCAGTTCTGAAACACTCTTTCTGTAGAAACTGCAAGTGGACTATCCGAGCGCTAAGGGGCCTATAGTGGAAAAAGGAATATCTTCAAATAAAAATTACACAGAAGCATTTTGTGAAACTTCTCTCTTTTCTGTGCATTAAACTTACAGAGTTGAACCTTACGTTTGATTGTGCAGTTCTTAAACAGTCTTTCTGTAGAAACTACAAGTTGACATTCTGAGCGCTAATGAGCCTATAGTGGAGAAAGGAATATCTCCAAATAAAAAATACCCAGAACCATTGTGTGAAACTTCTTTCTGTTCTGTGCTTTCAACTAACAGAGTTGAAGTTTACTCTTCATTGTGCAGTTCTGAAACACTCTTTCTGTAGAAACTGCACGTGGACATTTGGAGCGCTAAGGGGCCTATCGTGGAAAAAGGAATATCTTCAAATATAAACTACATGGAAGCATTCAGTGAAACTTCTTTCTGTTTTGTCCTTTCAACTAACAGAGTAGAAGCTTACTTTTGATTGAGCAGCTCTGAAACACTCTCTCTGTAGAAACTGGAAGTTAACATTCCGTAAGCTAAGGGGCCTATAGTGGAAAAAGGGATATGTTCAAATAAAAACAACACAGAAGCATTCTCTGAAACATCCTTCTGTTCTGTGCATTCAGCTAACAGAGTTGAAGCTTACTTTTGATTGAGCAGTTCTAAAACAGCTTTCTGTAGAAACTGTAGGTGGACAATATGTGCGCTAAGGGGCCTATAGTGGAAAAAGAAATATCTCCAAATAAAAACTACACAGAAGCATTCTGTGAAACTTGTTACTGTTCTGTGCATTCAACTAACAGATTTGAAGTTTACTTTTGATTTAGCAGTTCTGAAACACTCTTTCTGTAGAAATTGCAAGTGGACATTCTGAACACTAAGGGGCCTATGGTTGAAAAAGGACTATCTTCAAATAAAACTACACAGAAGCATTCTGTTAAACTACTTTCTGTTCTGTGCATTCAACTAACGGAGCTGAAGCTTACTATTGTTTGAGCAGATCTGAAACACTCTTTCTGTAGAAACTGCAGGTGGACTTTCGAAGCGCTAATGGGCCTATAGTGCAAAAAGGAATATCTTCAAATAAAAACTACACAGAAGCATTCTGTGAAACTTCTTTCTGTTCTGTCCATTCAACTAACAGAGTTGAAGCTTACTTTTGATTGGGCAGTTCTGAAACACTCTTTCTGTAGAAACTGCAAGTTGACATTATGAGCGCTAAAGGGCCTATAGTGGAAAAAGGAACATCTTCAAATAAAAACTACGCAGAAGCATTTTGTGAAACTTCTTTCTGTTCTGTGCATTAAACTTACAGATTTGAAGGTTACTTTTGATTGAGCAGTTCTGAAACACTCTTTCTGTAGAAACTGCAGATAGACATTCAGAGCACTAAGGGGCCTATAGTGGAAAAAGGAATATCTTCAAATAAAAACTACACAGAAGAATTTGTGAAACTTCTTTCTCTTCGGTGCATTAAACTTACAGAGTTGAAGCTTACTTTTGATTGAGCAGTTCTGAAACACTCTTTCTGTAGAAACTGCAAGTTGATATTCTGAGCGCTAAGGAGCCTATAGTGGAGAAAGAATTATCTCCAAATAAAAACTACACAGAACCATTCTGTGAAACTTCTTTCTGCTCTGTGCATTCAACTAACAGAGTTGAACTTTACTTTTCATTGTGCAGTTCTGAAACACTCTTTCTGTAGAAACTGAACGTGGACATTCGGAGCGCTAAGGCGCCTATAGTGGAAAAAGGAATATCTTCAAATACGAACTACACAGAAGCATTCAGTGAAACTTCTTTCTGTTCTGTCCTTTCAACTAACAGAGTAGAAGCTTACTATTGATTGAGCAGTTCTGAAACACTCTATCTGTAGAAACTGGTAGTTGACATTCCGTATGCTAAATAGCCAATAGTGGAAAAAGGGATATCTTCAAATAAAAACTACACAGAAGCATTCAGTGAAACTTCTTTCTGTTCTGTCAATTCAACTGACAGAGTTGAAGCTTACTTTTGACTGAGCAGTTCTGAAAAACTCTTTCTGTAGAAACTGGAAGTTGACATTCTGAGCGCTAACGGGCCTATAGAGGAAAAAGGAATATCTTCAAATAAAAACTACACAGAAGCATTTTGTGAAACTTCTCTCTGTTCTGTGCATTAAACTTACAGAGTTGAAGCTTACTTTTGACTGAGCAGTTCTGAAAGGCCCTTTCTGTACAAATTGCAAGTGGACATTGTGAGCGCTAAGGGACCAATAGTGGAAAAAGTAATATCGCCAAGTAAAAACTACACAGAAGCATTCTGTGAAACTTGTTACTGTTCTGTGCATTAAACTAACAGAGTTGAAGTTACTTTTTGTTGAACAGTTCTGAAAAACTCTTTCTGTAGAAACTGCAAGTGGACATGCTGAACACTAAGGGGCCTATAGTTGAAAAAGGAACATCTTCAAATAAAAACTACACAGAAGCATTCAGTGAAACATCTTTCTGTTCTGTCCATTCAACTCTCAGAGTTGAAGCTTACTTTTGATTTTGCAGTTCTGAAAAACTCTTTCTGTAGAAACTGGAAGTTGACATTCCGTGTGCTCCACTTACCATAGTGGAAAAAGGGATATCTTCAATTAAATCTACACAGAAGCATTCTGTGAAACTTCTTTCTGTTCTGTGCATTAAACTAACAGAGTTGAATCTTACATTTGATTGGGAAGTTCTGAAACACTGTTTCACTAGAAACTGCAAGTGTACATTTGGAGAGCCCAGGGGCCTATAGTGGAAAAAGGAATATCCTAAAATAAAAACTACACAGAAGCATTCTGTGAAACTTCTTTCTTTCTATTCATTCAGCTAACAGAGTTGAAGCTTACTCTTGATTGAGCAGTTCTGAAACACCTATCTGTAGAAACTGCAGGTGGACTTTCTGAGCGCTAAGGGGCCTATAGTGGAAAAAGAAATATTTCCAAATAAAAACTACACAGAAGCATTCTGTGAAACATGTCACTGTTCTGTGCAGTCATCTAACAGTTTTGAAGTTTTCTTTTGATTGAGCAGTTCTGAAACACTCTCTGTAGAAACTGCAAGTAGACATTCTGAACGCTAAGGGGCCTATAGAGGAAAAAGGAATATCTTCAAATAAAACTACACAGAAGCATTCTGTGTAACTTCTTTCTGTTCTGTCCATTCAAATAACAGAGTTGAAGCATACTATTGGTGGAGAAGTTCTGAAACACTCTTTCTGTAGAAACTGAAGTTGGACATTCGGAGCGCAAAAGGGCCTATAGTGGAAAAAGGAATATCTTCAAATAAAAACTACACAGAAGCATTCTGTGAAACTTCGTTCTGGTCTGTCCTTTCAACTAACAGAGTAGAAGCTTACTTTTGATTGAGCAGTTCTGAAACACTCTCTCTGTAGAAACTGCAAGTTCACATTGCGAGCGCTAAGGGGCCTATAGTGGAAAAAGTGATATCTTCAAATAAAAACTACACAGAAGCATTTTGTGAAACTTCTTTCTGTTCTGTGCATTAAACTAACAGAGTTGAAGCTTACATTTGATTGAGCAGTTCTGAAACACTCTTTCTGTAGAAACTGCAACAGGACTTTCGTAATGCTAAGGGGCCTATAGTGGAAAAAGGAATATCTTCAAATATAAACTACACAGAAGCATTCAGTGAAACTTGTTTCTGTTCTGTCCTTTCAACTAACAGAGTTGAAGCTTACTTTTCATAGAGCAGTTCTGAAACACTCTCTCTGCAGAAACTGGAAGTTGACATTCCGTATGATAAAGGGCCTATAGTGGAAAAAGGCATATCTTCAAATAAAAACTTCAGAGAAGCATTCTCTGAAATTTCTTTCTGTTCTGTGCATTCAGCTAACAGAGTTGAAGCTTACTTTTGATTGAGCAGTTCTGAAACACCTTTCTGAAGAAACTGCAGCTGGACATTCTGACCACTATAGGGCCTATAGTGGAAAAAGGAATATCTTCAAATAAAAACTACACAGAACCATTCGGTGAAACTTCTTTCTGTTCTGTGCATTAAACTAACAGATATGAAGCCTACTTTTGAGTGAGCAGTTATGAAACACTCTTTCTGTAGAAACTGCAGGTGGACTTTCGAAGCGCTAATGGGCCTATAGTGCAAAAAGGAATATCTTCAAATAAAAACTACACAGAAGCATTCTGTGAAACTTCTTTCTGTTCTGTCCATTCAAGTAACAGAGTTGAAGCCTACTTTTGATTGGGCAGTTCTGAAACACTCTTTCTGTAGAAACTGCAAGTTGACATTATGAGCGCTAAATGGCCTATAGTGGAAAAAGGAACATCTTCAAATAAAAACTACGCAGAAGCATTTTGTGAAACTTCTTTCTGTTCTGTTCATTAAACTTACAGATTTGAAGGTTACTTTTGACTGAGCGGTTCTGAATCACTCTTTCTGTAGAAACTGCATATAGACATTAGGAGCGCTAAGGGGCCTATAGTGGAAAAAGGAATATCTTCAAATAAAAACTACACAGAAGAATTTGCGAAACTTCTTTCTCTTCGGTGCATTAAACCTACAGAGTTGAAGCTTACTTTTGATTGAGCAGTTCTGAAACACTCTTTCTGTAGAAACTGCAAGTTGATATTCTGAGCGCTAAGGAGCCTATAGTGGAGAAAGTATTATCTCCAAATAAAAACTACACAGAACCATTCTGTGAAACTTCTTTCTGCTCTGTACATTCAACTAACAGTGTTGAACTTTACTTTTCATTGTGCAGTTCTGAAACACTCTTTCTGTAGAAACTGCAAGTGGACATTCGGAGCGCTAAGGCACCTATAGTGGAAAAAGGAATATCTTCAAATATAAACTACACAGAAGCATTCAGTGAAACTTCTTTCTGTTCTGTCCTTTCAACTAACAGAATAGAAGCTTACTATTGATTGAGCAGTTCTGAAACACTCTCTCTGTAGAAACTGGAAGTTGACATTCCGTATACTAAATAGCCAATAGTTGAAAAAGGGATATCTTCAAATAAAAACTACACAGAAGCATTCAGTGAAACTTCTTTCTGTTCTGTCAATTCAACTGACAGAGTTGAAGCTTACTTTTGATTGAGCAGTTCTGAAAAACTCTTTCTGTAGAAACTGGAAGTTGACATTCTGAGCGCTAAAGGGCCTATTGGGGAAAAAGGAATATCTTCAAATAAAAACTACACAGAAGCATTTTGTGAAACTTCTCTCTGTTCTGTGCATTAAACTTACAGAGTTGAAGCTTACTTTTGACTGAGCAGTTCTGAAAGACCCTTTCTGTATAAACTGCAAGTGGACTTTCCGAGCGCTAAGGGCCTATATTGAAAAAAGGTGTATCTTCTAATAAAAACTACACAGAAGCATTTTCTGAAACTTCTTTCTCTTCTGTGCATTAAACTTACAGAGTTGAAGCTTACTTTTGATTTAGCAGTTCTGAAACACTCTTTCTGTAGGAACTGCAAGAGGAATTTCGGAGCGCCAAGGAGCCTATAGTGGAGAAAGAAATGTCTCCAAATAAAAACTACACAGAACCATTCTGTGAAACATCTTTCTATTCTGTGCATTCAACTAACAGAGTTGAAGTATACTTTTCTTTGTGCAGTTCTGAAACACTCTTTCTGTAGAAACTGCAAGTGGACATTCGGAGCGCTAAGGGGCCTATAGTGGAAAAAGGAATATCTTCAAATATAAACTACACAGAAGCATTCAGTGAAACTTCTTTCTGTTCTGTCCTTTCAACTAACAGAGTAGAAGCTTACTTTGGATTGAGCAGTTGTGAAACACTCTGTAGAAACAGGAAGTTGTCATTCCGTATGCTAAAAGGCCTATAGTGGAAAAAGGGATATCTTCAAATAAAAACAACACAGAAGCATTCTCTGAAACTTCTTTCTGTTCTGTGCATACAGCTAACAGAGTTGAAGCTTACAATTGATTGAGCACTTCCGAAACACCTTTCTGTAGAAACTGCAAGTGGACATTGTGAGCGCTAAGGGGCCTATAGTGGAAAAAGAAATATCTCCAAATAAAAACTACACAGAAGCATTCTATGAAACTTGTTACTGTTCTGTGCAATCAACTAACAGAGTTGAAGTTTACTTATGATTGAGCAGTTCTGAAACTCTCTTTCTGTAGAAACTGCAAGTTGTCATCCTGAGCGCTATGGAGCCTCTAGTGGAGAAAGTAATATCTCCAAATAAAAACTACACAGAAACATTCTGTGAAACTTTTTACTGTTCTGTGCATTCAACTAACAGAATTGAAGTTTACTTTTGATTTAGCAGTTCTGAAACACTCTTTCTGTATAAACTGCAAGTGGACATTCTGAACGCTAAGGGGCCTATGGTTGAAAAAGTAATATCTTAAAATAAACTACACAGAAGCATTCTGTTAAACTTCTTTCTGTTCTGTGGATTCAACTAACAGAGCTGAAGCGTACTATTGGTTGAGCAGTTCTGAAACACTCTTTCTGTAGAAACTGCAGGTGGATTTTCGAAGCGCTAATGGGCCTGTAGTGCAAAAAGGAATATCTTCAAATAAAAACTACACAGAATCATTCTGTGAAACTTCTTTCTGTTCTGTCCATTCAAGTAACAGAGTTGAAGATTACTTTTGATTGGACACTTCTGAAACACTCTTTCTGTAGAAACTGCAAGTTGACATTATGAGCGCTAAAGGGCCTATAGTGGAAAAAGGAACATCTTCAAATAAATACTACGCAGAAGCACTTTGTGAAACTTCTTTCTGTTCTGTGCATTAAACTTACAGATTTGAAGGTTACTTTTGACTGAGCGGTTCTGAAACACTCTTTCTGTAGAAACTGCAAGTGGACATTCAGAGCGCTAAGGGGCCTATAGTGGAAAAAGGAATATCTTCAAATATGAACTACACAGAAGCATTCAGTGAAACTTCTTTCTGTTCTGTACTTTCAACTAACAGAGTAGAAGCTTACTATTGATTGAGCAGTTCTGAAACTCTCTATCTGTAGAAACTGGAATTTGCCATTCCGTATGCTAAAGAGCCTATAGTGGAAAAAGGGATATCTTCAAATAAAAACAACACAGAACCATTCTCTGAAACTTCTTTCTGTTCTGTGCATTCAGCTAACAGAGTTGAAGCTTACTTTTGATTGAGCAGTTCTGAAACACCATTCTGTAGAGACTGCAGGCGGACATAATGAGCGCCAAGGGGCTTAGAGTGGAAAAAGTAATATCTCCAAATAAAAACTACACAGAAGCATTCTGTGAAACTTGTTACTCTTCTGCGCATTCAACTAAAAGAGTTGAAGTTTACTTTTGATAGAGCAGTTCTGAAACACTCTTACTGTAGAAACTGCATGTGGACATTCTGAACGCTAAGGGGGCTATAGTGGAAAAGGGAATATCTTCAAATAAACTACACAGAAGCATTCTGTGAAACTTCTTTCTGTTCTGTGCATTCAACAAACAGTGCTGAAGCTGACTTTTGATTGAGCAGTTCTGACACACTTTTTCTGTAGAAAGTGCAAGATGACACTCCGAGCGCTAAGGAGCCTACAGTGGAAAATGAATTATCTCCAAATAAAAACTACACAGAATCATTCTGTGAAACTTCTTTCGGTTCTGTGCATTCAACTAAGAGAGTTGAAGCTTACTTTTGATTGAGCAGTTCTGAAACACACTTTCTGTAGAAACTGCAATTGGACATTCGGAGCGCTAAAGAGCCTGCAGTGGAAAAAGGAATATCTTCAAATAAAAACTACGCAGAAGCATGCAGTGAAACTTCTTTCTGTTCTGTCATTTCAACTAACAGAGTTGAAGTTTACTTTTGATTGAGGAGTTCTGATACACTCTCTCTGTAGAAACTGGAATTTGACATTCCGTGTGCTAAAGGGACTATAGTGGAAAAAGAGATATCTTCAAATAAAAACTACACAGAAGCATTCTGTTAAACTTCTTTCTGTTCTGTTCATTCAACTAACAGAGTTGAAGCTGACTTTTGATTGAGCAGTTCTGAGACACTCTTTCTTTAGAAACTGCAAGATGACATTCCGAGCGCTAAGGAGACTATAGTGGAAAAAGGAGTATTTCCAAATAAAAACTACACAGAAGCATTCTGTGAAACTTCTTTCTGTTCTGTACATTCAACTAACAGTGTTGAAGCTTACATTTGATTGAGCAGTTCTGAAACACTCTTTCTGTAGAAACTGCAAGTGGACAGTCAGAGCGCTAAGGGGCATATAGGGGAAAAACGAGTGTCTTCAAATAAAAACTACATGGAAGCATTCAGTGAAACTTCTTTCTGTTCTGTCCTTTCAACTAACAGAGTTGAAGCATACCCTTGATTGTGCGGTCCTGAAACACTCTTTCTGTAGAAACTGGAAGTTGACATTCCATGCGCTAAAGGGCCTATAGTGGAAAAAGGGATATCTTCAAATAAAAACTACGCAGAAGAATTTTGTGAAACTTCTCTCTGTTCTGTGCATTAAACTTACAGAGTTGAAGCTTACGTTTGACTCAGCAGTTCTGAAACACTCTTTCTGTAGAAACTGCAAGAGGACTTTCGGAGCGCTAAGGAGCCTATAGTGGAGAAAGGAATATCTCCAAAATAAAAACTACACAGAAGCATTCTGTGAAACTTTTTTCTGTTCTGTGCCTTCAACTAACAGAGTTGAAGCATGCTTTAGATTGAGCTGTTCTGAAACACACTTTCGGTAGAAACTGCAAGTGGACATTCCAAGCGCTAAAGGGCCAATAGTGGAAAAAGGGATATCTTCAAATAAAAACTACACAGAAGCATTCAGTAAAACTTTTTTCTGTTCTGTGCATTCAACTAACAGAGTTGAAGTTTGCTTTTGGTTGAGCAGTTCTGAGACACACTTTTTGTAGAAACTGCAAGTGGATATTTGCAGCGCTACGTGGCCTGTAGTGGAAAAAGGAAATTCTCCAAATAAAAATTACACAGAAGCATTCAGTGAAACTTCTTTCTGTTCTGTCCTTTAAACTAACAGAGTTGAAGCTTACTTTTGATTGAGCAGTTCTTAAACACTCTGTAGAAACTGCAAGTGGACATTCGGAGCGCTAAAGGGCCTATAGTTTAAAAAGGAATAACTTCAAATGAAAAATACCCAGTATCATTCTGTGAAATTTCCTTCTGTTCTGTCCATTCAACTAACAGAGTTGAAGCTTACTTTTTTATTGAGCAGTTCTGAACCACTCTTTCTGTAGAAACTGCAAGTTGACATTCTGTCCGCTAATGGGCCTATATTGGATGAAGGGATATCTTTGGATAAAATCTACACAGAAGCATTCTGTGAAATTCTTTCTGTTCTGTGCATTTAACTAACAGGGTTGAAGCTTACTTTTGATTGAGCAGTTCTGAAAAACAGTTTCTGTAGAAACTGCAAGTGGAGATTTTGAGCGCTAAGGGTCTATAGTGGAAAAAGGAATATCTTCAAATAAAAACTACACAGAAGCATTCTGTGAAACTTCTTTGTGTTGTGTGCATTCAACTTACAGAACTGAAGCTTACTTTTGATTGAGCAGTTCTGAAACACTCTTTCTGTAGAAACTGCATGTGGACATTCGGAGCGCTAAGGGGCCTATAGTGGAAAAAGGAATATCTTCAAATAAAAACTACACAGAATCATTCTGTGAAAATTCTGTCTGTTCTGTCCATTCAAGTAACAGATTTGAAGCTTACTTTGGATTGAGCAGTTCTGAAACACTCTTTCTGTAGAAACTGCAAGTTGACATTCCGAGCGCTAAGAGTCCTATAGTGGAAAAAGGAATATCTCCAAATAAAAACCACACGGAAGCATTCTGTGAAACTTCTTTCTGTTCTGTCCATTAAACTAACAGAGTTGAAGCTTACTTTTGATTGAGCAGTTCTGAAACACTCTTTCTGTAGAAAATTCATGTTGACATTCAGAGCGCTAAACTTCCTATAGTGGAGAAAGGGATATCTTCAAATAAAAACTACACAGAAGCATTCTCAGAAACTGCTTTCTGTCCTGTGCATTCAACTAACAGAGTTGAAGCTTACTTTTGATTGAGCAGTTCTGAAACACTCTTTCTGGAGAAACAGCAACTGGACATTCGGAGCGCTAGGCGCCTATAGTGGAAAAAGGAATATCTTCAAATAAAAACTACACAGAAGCATTCTGTGAAACTTCTTTCTGTTCTGTCCATTCAATTAACAGAGTTGAAGCTTACTTTTGATTGAACAGTTCTGAAACACTCTTTCTGTAGAAACTGCAAGTGGACCTTCTGAACGCTAAGGGGCCTATAGTGGAAAAAGGAATATCTTCAAATAAAAACTACACAGAAGCATTCTGTGAAACTTCTTTCTGTTCTGTGCATTCAACTAACACAGTTGAAGCTTACTTTTGATTGAGCAGTTGTGAAACACTCTTTTTGTAGAAACTGCAAGTGGATATTCGGAGCGCTTAGGGGCCAATAGTGGAAATAGAAATATCTTCAAATAAAAACTACACAGAAGCATTCTGTGAAACTTCTTTCTGTTCTGTGCATGCAACTAACACACTGGAACCTTACTTTTCATTGAGCAGTTCTGAAACACTCTTTCTGTAGAAACTGCAAAATGACATTCCGAGCCCTAAGGAGCCTATAGTAGAAAAAGAAATATTTCCAAATAAAAACTACACAGAAGCATTCTGTGAAATTACTTTCTGTTCCGTGCATTCAGCTAAAAGAGTTGAAGCTTACTTTTGATTGAGCAGTTCTAAAACCCTCTTTCTGTAGATACTGCAAGTGGACATTCGGAGCGCTAAGGGGCCTATAGTGGAAAAAGGAATATCTTGAAATGAAAACTACACAGAAGAATTGAGTGAAACTTCTTTCTCTTCTGTGCATTCAACTAACAGAGTTGAAGCTTACTTTTGATTGAGCAGTTGTGAAACACTCTTTCTGTAGAAACTGCAAGCGGACATTCAGAGCGCTTATGGTGGAAAAAGGAATACCTTCAAATAAAAACTACACAGAAGCATTCAATGAAACTACTTTCTCGTCTGTCCTTTCAACTAACAGAGTTGAAGCTTACTTTTGATTGAGCAGTTCTGAAACACTCTCTCTGTAGAAAATGGAAGTTGACATTCGGTGCGCTAAAGGGCCTATAGTGGAAATAGGGATATCTTCAAATAAAAACTACACAGAAGCATTCTGTGAAACTTCTTTCTGTTCTGTGCATTCAACTACCAGAGTTGAAGCTTACTTTTGATTGAGCAGTTATGAAACACACTTTCTGTAGAAACTGCAAGTTCACATTCTGACCTCTAAGGGGCCTATAGTGGAAAAAGGAATATCTCTAAATAAAAACTACACAGAAGCATTCTGTGAAACTTCTTTCTTTTCTGTACATTCAACTAAAAGGGTTGAAGTTTACTTTTGATTCAGCAGTTCTGAAACACTCTTTCTGTAGAAGCTGCAAGTGGACATTTGGAGCGCTAAGGGGACTATTGTGGAAAAAGGAATATCTTGAAATAAAAACTACACAGAAGCATTCATTGAAATTTCTTTCTGTTCTGTCCTTTCAACTAACAGAGTTGAAGCTTACTTTTGATTGAGCAGTTCTGAAACCGTCTTTCTGCAGATACCTGAAGTTGACATTCCGTGGACTAAAGGGCAAAGAGTGGAAAAATGGATATCTTCAAATAAAAACTACACAGAAACTTTCTGTGTAACTTCTTTCTGTTCCGTGCATTCAACTAACAGAGTTGAAGCTTAATTTTGATGGAGCAGTTATGAAACACCCTTTCTGTAGAAGCTGCAGGTTGACATTCTGAGAGCAAAGGGGCCTACCGCGGAAAAAGGAATATTTTCAAATAAAAACTGCACAGAAGCATTCTGTGAAACTTCTTTCTGTTCTGTCCATTCAACAAACAGAGTTGAAGCTTACTTTTGATTGAGCAGTTCTGAAACACTCTTTCTGTAGTTACTGAAAGTTGACATTCCCAGCGCTAAGGAGCCTATAGTGGAAAAAGGAATATCTCCAAATAAAAACTACAAAGAGGCATTCTGTGAAACTTATTTCTGTTCTGTGCATTCAACTAACGGAGTTGAAGCTTACTTTTGATTGAGCACTTCTGAAATGCTCTTTCTGTAGAAACTGCAAGTGGACATTCTGATTGCTAAGGGGACTATAGTGGAAAAAGGAATATCTTCAAATAAAAACTACACAGTAGCATTCTGTGAAACTTCTTTCTGTTCTGTGCATTCAACTAACACAGTTGAAGCTTACTTTTGATTGAGCAGTTCTGAAACACTCTTTCTGTAGAAACTGCAAGTGGACATTCTGAATGCTATGGGGCCTATAGTGGAAAAAGGAATATCTTCAAATAAGAACTACACAGAAGCATTCTGTGAAACTCCTTTCTCTTCTGTCCATTCAACTAACATAGTTGAATCTGACTTTTCATTGAGCAGTTCTGAAACACTCTTTCTGTAGAAACTGCAAGTTGACATTCCGAGCGCTAAGGAGCCTATAGGGCAAAAAAAAATAACTCCAAATAAAAACTACAAAGAAGCATTCTGTGAAACTACTTTCTGTTCTCTGCATTCAACTAACAGGGTTGAAGATTACTTCTGATTGAGCAGTTCTGAAACCCTCTTTCTGTAGAAACTGCAAGTGGACATTCGGAGCTCTAAGGGGCCTACAGTTGAAAAAGTTATATCTTCAAATAAAAACTACACAGAAGCATTCAGTGAAACTTCTTTCTCTTCTGTCCTTTCCACTAACAGATTTGAAGCTTTCTTTGATTGAGCAGTTCTGAAACAATCTCTCTGTAGAAACAGGAATTTGACATTCTGTGCGCTAAATGGCCTATAGTGGAAAAAGAGATATCTTCAAATAATAACTACACAGAAGCATTCTGTGAAATTCTTACTGTTCTGCGCATTCAACTAACAGAGTTGAAGCTTAATTTTGATTGAGCGGTTCTGAAACACTCTCTCTATAGAAAATGCAAGTGGACATTCAGAACACTAATGGGCTTAGTGTGGAAAAAGCGATAACTTCAAATAAAAACTACACAGAAACATTCTGTGAAACTTCTTTCTGTTCTGTGCATTCAACTAACAGAGTTGAAGCTTACTTTTGATTGAGCAGTTCGGAAACACTCTTTGTGTAGAAACTGCAAGTGGATATGCGGAGCGCTAAGGGGCCTATTGTGGCAAAAGGAATATCATCAAATAAAAACTACACAGAGGCATTCTGTGAAACTACTTTCTGATCTGTCCATTCAAGTAACAGAGTTGAAGCTGACTTTTGATTGAGCAGTTCTGAAACACTCTTTCTGTAGAAACTCCAATTTGACATTCCGACCGCAAAAGGGCCTATAGTGGAAAAAGGGATATCTTCAAATAAAAAATACACAGAAGAATTCTTTGAAACTTCTTTCTGTTCTGTGCATTCAACCAACGGAGTTGAATCTTGCTTTTGATTGAGCAGTTCTGAAACACACTTTGTGTAGAAAATCCAAGTTGAAATTCGGAGTGCTAAGGGGCCTTTAGTGGAAAAAATATATTCAAATAAAAACTACCCAGAAGCATTCAGTGAAACTACTTTCTGTTCTATCCTTTCAACTAACAGAGTTGAGGCTTACTTATGAATGTGCAGTTCTGAAACACTCTTTCTGTAGAAACTGCAGGTTGATATTCCGTGCACTAAAGGCCCATAGTGGAAAAAGGGATACATTCAAATAAAAACTACACAGAAGCATTCTGTTAAACTACTTTCTGTTCTGTGCATTCATCTAACAGAGTTGAAGCTTACTTTTGATTGAGCAGTTCTGAAACACTCCTTCTGTAGAAACTGCAAGTTGACATTCCGAACGCAAGGGAGGCTATAGTGGAAAAAGTAATATCTCCAAATAAAAACTACACAGAAGCATTCTGTGAATTACTTTCTGTTCTGTGCATTCAACTAACGGAGTTGAAGCTTACTGTTGATTGAGCAGTTCTGAAACACTCTTTCTGTAGAAACTGCAAGTGGACATTCGGAGCGCTAAGAGGCCTATAGTGGAAAAAGGATATCTTCAAATAAAAACTACACAGAAGCATTCAGTGAAACTTCTTTCTGTTCTGTCTTTCAACTAACGGAGTTCAAGCTTACTTTTGATTGAGCAGTTCTGAAACACTCTTTCTGTAGGAACAGGAAGTTGACATTCCGTGCGCTAAAGGGCCTATAGTGGAAAAAGGATATCTTCAAATAAAACCTAAACAGAAGCATCCTGTGAACCTTCTTCCTGTTCAGTGCATTCAACTAACAGAGTTGAAGCTTACTTTTGATTGAGCAGTTCTGAAACACTCTTTCTCCAGAAACTGCAAGTGGACATTCGGAGCACTAAGGGGACTATAGTGGAAAAAGGAATACCTTCAAATAAAAACTACACAGAAGCAGTCTGTGAAACTTCTTTCTGTTCTGTCCATTCAACTAACAGAGAGGAATCTTACTTTTGATTGAGCAGTTCTGAAACTCTCTTTCTGTAGAAACTGCAAGTTGACATTCCGAGCGCAAAGGGGCCTAGAGTGGAAAAAGTGATATCTCAAATAAAAACTACACAGAAGCATGCTGTGAAACTTCTTTCTCTACTGTGCATTACACAAACAGAGTTGAAGATTACTTTTGATTGAGCAGTTCTGAAACACTCTTTGTGTAGAAACTCCAAGTGGAAATTCAGAGCGCTAAGGAGCCTTTATTGGAAAAAGGAATACCTTCAAATAAAAACTACCCAGAAGCATTCAGTGAAACTACCTTCTATTCTATCCTTTCAACTAACAGAGTTGAGGCTTACTTTTGATTGTGCAGTTCTGAAACTCTCTTTCTGTAGAAACTTCAAGTTGACATTCCGTGCGCTAAAGACCCATAGTGGAAAAAGGGATACCTTCAAATAAAAACTACACAGAAGAATTCTGGGAAACTTGTTTCTGTTCTGTGCATTCAACTAACACAGTTGAAGCTTACTTTTGATTGAGCAGTTCTGAAACACTGTTTCTGTAGAAACTGCAAGTGGACATTCGGAGTACTAAGTGGACTATAGTGGAAAAAGGAATATCTTCAAATAAAAACTAGACAGAAGCATTCTTTGAAACTTGTTTCTGTTCTGTCCATTCAACTAACAGAGATGAAGCTTACTTTTGATTGAACAGTTCTGAAACACTCTTTCTGTGGAAACTCCAACTTGACATTCCGAACGCTAAAGGGCCTATAGTGGATAAAGGGATATCTTCAGATAAAAACTACACAGAAGAATTCTGTAAAACTTATTTCTGTTCTGTGCATTCAACTAACAGATTTGAAGATTACTTTTGATTGAGCAGTTCTGAAACACCGTTTCTGTAGAAACTGCAAGAGGACATTCGGAGCACTAAGGGGCCTATAGTGGAAAAAGTAATATCTCCAAATAAAAGGTACACAGAATGATTCTGTGAAACTTCTTTCCGTTCTGTGCATTCAACTAACAGAGTTGAAGCTTACTTTTGAGTGATCAGTTCTGAAACACTCTTTCTGTAGAAACTGCAATTTGACATTCCCAGCGCTAAGAACCCTATAGTGGAAAAAGTGATAACTCTAAATAAAAACTACAAAGAAGCATTCTGTGAAACTTATTTCTGTTCTGTGCATTCAACTAACAGAGTTGAAGCTTACTTGAGATTGAGCAGTTCTGAGACACTCTTTCTGTAGAAACTGCAAGTGGAAATTCGGAGTGCTTTGGGGCCTATAGTGGAAAAAGGAATATCTTCAAATAAAAACTACACAGAAGGATTCTGTGAAATTTCTTTCTGTACTTTGCAATCAACTAACACAGTTGAAGCTTTCTTTTGATTGAGCAGTTTTGAAACACTCTTTCTGTAGAAACTGCAAGGTGACATTCCAAGGCCTAAGGAGCCTATAGTAGAAAAGTAATATCTCCAAATAAAAACTACACAGAAGCATTCTGTGAAACTATTTTCTGTTCTCTGCATTCCACTAACAGAGTTGAAGCTTACTTTTGATTGAGCAGTTCTGAAACACTCTTTCTGTAGAAACTGCAAGGTGACATTCCAAGGCCTAAGGAGCCTATAGTAGAAAAAGTAATATCTCCAAATAAAATCTACACAGAAGCATTCTGTGAAACTATTTTCTGTTCTCTGCATTCCACTAACAGAGTTGAAGCTTACTTTTGTTTGAGCAGTTCTGAAACATTCTTTCTGTAGAAACTGCAAGGTGACATTCCGAGGCCTAAGGAGCCTATAGTAGAAAAAGTAATATCTCCAAATAAAACTACACAGAAGCATTCTGTGAAACTACTTTCTGTTCTCTGCATTCCACTAACAGAGTTGAAGCTTACTTTTGATTGAGCAGTTCTGAAACACTCTTTCTGTAGAAACTGCAAGTGGACATTCGGAGCACTAAGGGGCTTAGAGTGGAAAAAGGAATATCTTCAAATAAAAACTACACTGAAGCATTCTGAGAAACTACTTTCTGTTCTGTCCATTCAACTAACAGAGTTGAAGCTTACTTTGATTTAGCAGTTCTGAAACCCTCTTTCAGTAGAAACTGTGAGTTGACATTACGAGCGCTAAAGAGACTATAGTGGAAAAAGGGATAACTTCAAATAAAAACTACACAGAAGAATTCTGTGAAACTTCTTTCTGTTCTCTGCATTCAACTAACAGAGTTGAAGTTTACTTTTGATTGAGCAGGTTTGAAACACCCTTTCTGTAGAAACTGCAAGTGGACATTCGGAGCGCTAACAGGCCTATAGGGTAAAAAGAAATATCTCCAAATAAAAACTACACAGAAGCTTTCTGTGAAAGTTCTTTCTCTTCTGTGCATTCAGCTAACAGAGTTGAAGTTACTTTTGGTTGAGCAGTTCTGAAACACTCTTTGTGTAGAAACTGCAAGTTGACATTTCAAGCGCTAAAGGGCCTGTAGTGGAAAACGAGATATGTTCAAAGAAAAACTACACAGAAGCATTCTGTGAAACTTCTTTCTGTTCTGTGCATTAAAGTAACACAGATGAAGCTTACTATTTATTGAGCAGTTATTAAACACCCTTTCTGTAGAAACTGCAAGTGGACATTCTGAACGCTAAGGGGCCTATAGTGGAAATAGTAATATCTTCAAATAAAAACTACACAGAAGCATTCTGTGAAACTTCTTTCTGTTCTGTCCATTCAACTAAAAGAGTTGAAGCTGACTTTTGATTGTGTAGTTCTGAAACAGTCTTTCTGTAGAAACTGCAATTTGACATTCCGAGCACTAAAGGGCCTATAGTGGAAAAAGGGATATCTTCAAATAAAAACTACACAGAAGCATTCTGTGAAATAACTTTCTGTTCTGTGCATTCAGCTAAAAGAGTTTAAGCTTACTTTTGATTGAGCAGTTATGAAAAACTCTTTCTGTAGAAACTGCAGGTGGACAGTCGGAGCGCTGACGGGCCTATATTGGAAATAAAATATCTCCAAATAAAACTACACAGAACCATTCTGTGCAACTTCTTTCTGTTCTGTCCATTCAGCTAACAGATTTGAATCTTACTTTTGATTGAGCAGTTCTGAAACTCTCTTTCTATAGAAACTGGCAGTTGGCTTCCGTGCGCTAAAGGGCCTATAGGGGAAAAGGAATATCTTCAAATAAAAACTACACAGAAGCATTCTGTGAAACTTCTTTCTGTTCTGTGCATTCAACTAACAGGTTTGAAGCTTACTTTTGATTGAGCAGTTCTGAAACACTCTTTCTGCAGAAACTGCAAGTGGACATTTTAGCGCTAAGGGGCCAATAGTGGAAAAAGGAATATCTTCAAATAAAAACTACACAGTAGCATTCAGTGAAACTTCTTTCTGTTCTGTGCATTCAACTAACAGAGTTGAAGCTTACTTTTGATTGAGCAGTTTTTGAGACACTCTTTCTGTAGAAACTGCAAGTGGATATTCGGAGCGCTTTTGGGCCTATAGTGGAAAAAGGAATATCTTCAAATAAAAACTACACAGAAGCATTCTGTGAAACTTCTTTCTGTTCAGTGCAATCAACTAACACAGTTGAAGCGTACATTTGATTGAGCAGTTCTGAAACAGTCTTTCTGTAGAAACTGCAAGGTTTCTTTCCGAGCCCTAAGGAGCCTATAATAGAAAAAGTAATATCTACAAATAAAAACTACACAGAAGCATTCTGTGAAATTTCTTTCTGTTCTGTGCATTCAACTAACAGAGTGGAAGCCTACTTTCGATGAGCAGTTCTGAAACACTATTTCTGTAGAAACTGCAAGGGGACATTCCGAGCACTAAGGGGCCTATAATGGAAAAAGTAATATCTTCAGATAAAAACTACACAGAAGCATTCAGTGAAATTCTTTCTGTTCTGTCCTTTCTACTAACAGAGTTGAAGCTACTTTTGATTGTGCAGTTCTGAAACAGTCTTTCTGTAGAAACTGGAAGTTGACATTCCGTGCGCTAAAGGGCCTATAGTGGAAAAAGAGATATCTTCAAATAGAAACTACACAGAAGCATTCTGTGAAACTTCTGTTCTGTGCATTCAACTAACAGAGTTGAAGCTTATTCTGATGAGCAGTTCTGAAAATCTCTTTCTGTAGAAACTGGAAGTTGACATTCCGTGCCCTAAAGGGCCTATAGTGGAAAAAGGGATATCTTCAAATTAAAACTACACAGAAGCATTCTGTGAATCTTCTTTCTCTTCTCTGCATTCAACTAACAGAGTTGAAGCTTACTCTTGATTGAGCAGTTCTGAAACAGTCTTTCTCCAGAATGTCAAGTGGACATTCGGAGCACTAAGGGGACTATAGTGGAAAAAGGAATATCTTCAAATGAAAACTACCCAGAAGTATTCTGTGAAACTTCTTTCTGTTCTGTGCATTCAAATAACAGGTTTGAAGGTTACTTTTGATTCAGCCGTTCTGAAACACTCTTTCTGTAGAAACTGCAATTGGACATTCTGAAAGCAATAGGGCCTATTGTGGAAAAAGGAATATATTCAAATAAAAACTACACAGAAGCATGGTGTGAAACTTCTTTCTGTTCTGTCCCTTCAACTAACAGAGTTGAAGCTTACTTTTTATTGAGCAGTTCTGAAACACTCTTTCTGTAGAAACTGCAAGTGGACATTCGGAGCGCTAAGTGTCCTGTAGTGGAAAAAGGAATATTTTCAAATTAAAACTACAAAGAAGCATTCAGTGAAACTTCTTTCTGTTCTATCCTTTGAACTAACGGAGTTGAAGCTTACTTTTGATTGAGCAGTTCTGAAAGACTCTCTCTGTAGAAACTGGAAGTTGACAGTCCGTGCGCTAAAGGGCCTATAACGGAAAAAGGGATATCTTCAGATAAAAACTACCCAGAAGCATTCTGTGAAAATTCTTTCTGTTCTGCGCATTCAACTAACACAGTTGAAGCTTACTTTTGATTGAGCAGTTCTGAAACACTCTTTCTTAGAAAGTGCAAGTGGACATTCGGAGCACTAAGGGGCATAGAGTGGAAAAAGGGATATCTTCAAATATAACTACACGGAAGCATTCTGTGAAACTTCTTTCTTTTCTGTCCTTTCAACTAACACAGTTGAAGCTCACTTTTGATTGAGCAGTTCTGAAACATTCTTTCGGTGGATACTGCAAGTTGACATTCCGAGCGCTAAAGGGCCTGTAGTGGAAAACGGGATATCTTCAAATAAAAACTACACAGAAGCATTCTGTGAAACTACCTTCAGTTCTGTCCATTCAACTAACAAAGTTGAAGCTTACTTTTGATTCAGCAGTTCTGAAACACTCATTCTGTAGAAACTGCAAGTGGACATTCAGAGCGGTAAGGGGCCTATAGTGGAAAAAGGAATATCTTCAAATAAAAAGTACACAGAAGCATTCAGTGAAACTACTTTATGTTCTGTCCTTTCAACTAAAAGAGATGAAGCTTACTTTTGATTGAGCAGTTCTGAAACACTCTTTCTGTAGAAACTGGAAGTTGACATTCCGTGAGCTAAAGTGCCTATAGTGGAAAAAGGAATATCTTGAAATGAAAACTACACAGAGGCATTCTGTGAAACATCTTTCTGTTCTGTGCATTCAACTAACAGAGTTTAAGCTTACTTTTGATTGAGCAGCTCTGAAACACTCTTTCTGTAGAAACTGCAAGTTGAGAGTCGGAGCGCTAAAGAGTCTATAGTGGAAAAGGAATATCTTCAAATAAAAACTACGCAGAGGCATTCTGTGAAACTTCTTTCTGTTTTGGCCATTCAAGTAACAGAGTTGAAGCTGACTTTTGATTGAACAGTTCTGAAACACTCTTTCCTTAGAAAGAGCAAGTTGACATTCTGACCGCAAAGGGCCTGTAGTAGATAAAGGGATATCTACAGATAAAAACTACACAGAAGCATTCTGTGAAACTTCTTTCGTTCTGCGCATTCAACTGACAGACTTGAAGATTACTTTTGATTGAGCAGTTATGAAACACCCTTTCTGTAGAAACTGCAAGTGGACATTCGTAGGTCTAAGGGTCCTATAGTGGAAAAAGGAATATCTCCAAATAAAAACTGCACAGAAGCATTCTGTGAAACTTCCTTCTGTTCTGTGCATTCAACTAACACAGTTGAAGAATACTTTTGATTGATCAGTTCTGAACCACTCTTTCTGTAGAAACTCCAAGTGGACATTCTGAACGCTAAGGGGCCTATAGGGGAAAAAGAAGTATCTTCAAATAAAAACTACACAGAATCATTCTGTGAAACTTCTTTCTGTTCTGTCCATTCAACTAACAGAGTTGAAGCTAACTTTTGATTCAGCAGTTCTGAAACACTCTTTCTGTAGAAAAAGCGAGTTGACATTCCGAGCGCTAAGGAGCCATAGTGGAAAAAGTAGTATCTCCAAATAAAAACTACACAGAAGCATTCTCTGAAACTTCTTTCTGTTCTGTGCATTCAACTAACAGATTTGCAGGCTACTTTTGATGGAGCAGTTCTGAAACACCCTTTCTGTAGAAACTGCTAGTGGAGAGTCGGAGCGCTAAGGGGCCTATAGTGGAAAAAGGAATATCTTCAAATAAAAACTACACAGAAGCATTCAGTGAAACTTCTTCTGTTCTGTCCTTTTAACTACCAGAGACGAAGTTTACTTTTGATTGAGCAGTTCGGAAACACTCACTCTGTAGAAACTGGAAGTTGACATTCCATGCGCTAAAGGGTCTATAGTTTAAAAAGGGATATCTTCAGATAAAAACTACCCAGAAGCATTCTGTGAAAATTCTTTCTGTTCTGCGCATTCAACTAACACAGTTGAAGCTTACTTTTGATTGAGGAGTTCTGAAACACTCTTTCTGTAGAAACTGCAAGTGGACATTCGGAGCACTAAGGGGCATAGAGTGGAAAAAGGATATCTTCAAATAAAAACCACACGGAAGCATTCTGTGAAACTTCTTTCTCTTCTGTCCTTTCAACTAACAGAGATGAAGCTTACATTTGATTGAGCAGTTCTGAAACACTCATTCTGTAGAAACTGCAAGTGGACATTCAGAGCGCTAAGGGGCCTATAGTGGAAAAAGGTATATCTTCAAATAAAAAGTACACAGAAGAATTCAGTGAAACAACTTTCTGTTCTGTCCTTTCAACTAACAGAGATGAAGCTTACTTTTGATTGAGCAGTTCTGAAACACTCTCTCTGTAGAAACTGAAGTGGACATTCCGTAGCTAAAGTGCCATAGTGGAAAAAGGGATATCTTCAGATAAAAATTACACAGAAGCATTCTGTGAAAATTCTTTCTCTTCTGTGCATTCAACTAACAGAGTTGAAGCTTACATTTGATTGAGCAGTTCTGAAACACTCTTTCTGTAGAAACTGCAAGTGGACATTCGGAGAGCTAAGGAGCCTATAGTGGAAAAGGAATATCTTCAAATAAAAACTACACAGAGGCATTCTGTGAAACTTCTTTCTGTTCTGTCCATTCAAGTAACAGAGTTGAAGCTGACTTTTGATAGAGCAGTTCTGAAACACTCTTTCTGTAGAAACAGCAAGTTGACATTCCGACCGCTAAAGGGCCTATAGTAGATAATGGTATATCTTCAGATAAAAACTACACAGAAGCATTCTGTGAAACTTCTTTCTCTTCTGTGCATTCAGCTAACAGAGTTGAAGCTTTCTTTTGATTGAGCAGTTCTGAAACACTCTTTCTGTAGAAACTGCAAGTTGACATTCGGAGTGCTAAGGAGCCAATAGTAGGAAAAGAAATGTCTCCAAATAAAAACTACACAGAAGCATTCTCTGAAATTTCTTTCTGTTCTGTGCATTCAACTAACAGAGTTGAAGCTTACTTTTGATGGAGCAGTTCTGAAACACTGTTTCTGTAAAAACTCGAAGTTGACATTCCGACCGCTAAAGGGCCTATTGTGGATATAGGGATATCTTCATATAAAAACTACACAGAAGCATTCTGTGAAAGTTCTTTCTGTTCTGCGCATTCAACTAACAGAGTTGAAGCTTACTTTTGATTGAGCAGTTCTGAAACACACTTCCTGTAGAAACTGCAAGTGGACATTCGGAGCACAAAGGGGCTTATAGTGGAAAAAGGGATATCTTCAAACAGAAACTACACAGAAGCATTCTGTGAAACTTCTTTGTGTTCTGTCCATTGAACTAACAGAGTTGAAGCTTACTTTTGATTGAGCAGTTCTGAAACAATCTTTCTCCAGAAACTGCAAGTGGACATTCGGAGCACTAAGTGGCCTATAGTGGAAAAAGGAATTCTTCAAATTAAAATACACAGAAGCATTCTGTGAAATTTTTCTGTTCTGAGCATTCAACTAACAGAGTTGAAGCTTACTTTTGATTGAGCAGTTCTGAAACACTCTTTCTGTAGAAACTGCAAGTGGACATTCGGAGCGCTATGGGCATAGGGTGGAAAAAGGATATCTTCAAATAAAAACTACACAGAAGCATTCTGTGAAACTTCTTTCTGTTCTGTGCATTCAACTAACAGATTTGAAGCTTACTTTTGATTGAGCAGTTCTGAAACAATCTTTCGGTAGAAATTGCAAGTTGACATTCCGAGCGCTAAAGGGCCTATAGTGGAAAAAGGGATATCTTCAAATAAAAACTACACAGAAGCATTCTGTGAAACTTCTTTGTGTTCTGTGCCTTCAACTAACAGATTTGAACGTTACTTTTGATTGAGCAGTTCTGAAACACTCTTTCCGTAGAAACTGCAAGAGCACATTGGGAGCGCGAAGTGGCCTATAGTGGAAAAAGAATATCTTCAATTAAAAACTACACAGAAGCATTCAGTGAAACTCCTTTCTGTTCTGTCCTTTCAAATAACAGATTTGAAGCTTACTTTTGATTGAGCAGTTCTGAAACACTCTCTCCGTAGAAACTGGAAGTTGACATTCTGTGCGCTAAAGTTCCTAGGGTGGAAAAGGGATATCTGCAAAAAAAACTACACAGAAGCATTCTGTGAAACTTCTTTCTGTTCTGTGCATTCAACTAACGGAGTTCAAGCTTACTTTTGATTGAGCATTCTGAAACACTCTTTCTGTAGAAACTGCAAGTGGACATTCGGAGCGCTAAGGGGCCTATATGGAAAAAGGAATATCTTCAAATAAAAACTACACAGAGGCATTCTGTGAAACTTCTTTCTTTTCTGTCATTCAACTAACAGAGTTGAAGCTGACTATTGATTGAGCAGTTCTGAAACACTCTTTCTGTAGAAACTGCAAGTTGACATTCTGACCGCTAAAGGGCCTATATTGGAAAAAGGGATACCTTCATATAAAAACTACACAGAAGCATTCTGTGAAACTCCTTTCTGTTCTGTCCATTGAACTAACAGAGTTGAAGTTTACTTTTGATTGAGCAGTTCTGAAACACTCTTTTTCCAGAAACTGCAAGTGGACATTTGTAACACTAAGGGGACTACAGTGGAAAAGGGAAAATCTTCAAATGAAAACTACACAGAAGCATTATGTGAAACTTCTTTCTATTCTGTCCATTCAACTAACAGAGATGAAGCTTACTTTTGATAGAGCAGTTGTGAAACACTCTTTCTGTGGAAACTGCAAGTGGAAATTCGGAGCGCTACGGAGCCTGTAGTGGAAAAGGAATATCTTCAAATAAAAACCACACAGAGGCATTCTGTGAAACTTCTTTCTCTTCTGTCCATTCAACTAACAGACTTGAAGCTGACTTTTGATTGAGCAGTTATGAAACACTCTTTCTGTGGAAACAGCAAGTTGACATTCCCACCGCTAAAGGGCTGTAGTAGATAAAGAGCTATCTCCAGATAAAAACTACACAGAAGCATTCTGTGAAACTTCTTCCTGTTCTTTGCATTCAACTAACAGAGTTGAAGCTTACTTTTGATTGAGCAGTTCCGAAACACTCTCTCTGTTGAAACTGCAAGTAGACATTCCTAGGGCTAAAGGGCCTACAGTGGAAAAAGTGATATCTTCAAATGAAAACTACACAGTAGCATTCACTGAAACTACTTTCTGTTCTGTCCATTAAACTCACCGACTTGAAGCTTACTTTTGATTGAGCAGTTCTGAAACACCCTTTCTGTAGAAACTGCAGGTGGACATTCGGAGTGCTAAGGGGCCTATAGTGGAAAAAGAAATATCTACAAATAAAAACTGCACAGAAGCATTCTGTGAAACTTCCTTCTGTTCTGTGCATTCAACTAACAGAGTTGAAGCAACTTTGGATTGAGCAGTTCTGAAACACTCTTTCTGTAGAAACTGCAAGAGGACATTCGGACACTAAGGGGCTTAGATGGAAAAAGATATCTTCAAATAAAAAATACAAGAATCATTCTGTGAAACTTTTTCTCTTCTGTCCATTCAACTAACAGATTGAAGCTTACTTTTGATTGAGCAGTTCTGAAACACTCTTTCGGTAGAAACTGCAAGTTGACATTCAGAGCGCTAAAGGGACTATAGTGGAAAAAGGTATATCTTCAAATAAAAACTACACAGAAGATTCTGTGAACTTCTTTCTGTTCTGTCCATTGACTAACAGAGATGAGCTTACTTTTGATTGAGCAGTTCTGAAACAGCTTTCTGTAGAAACTGCAGGTGGACATTCTGAGCGCTAAGTGGCCTACAGTGGAAAAAAATATATCTGCAAATAAAAACTACACAGAAGCATTCTGTGAAACATGTTTGTGTTCTGTGCATTCAACTAACAGGGTTGAAGCTTACTTTTGATTGAGCAGTTCTGAAACACTCTTTCTGTAGAAACTGCATGTGGACATTCTGAACGCTAAGGGGCCTCTAGTGGAAAAAGGATTATCTTCAAATAAAACTACATGGAGGCATTCTGTGAAACATCTTTCTCCTCTGTCCATTCAATTAACAGAGTTGAAGCTTACTTTTGATTGAGCAGTTCTTAAACACTCTTTCTGTAGAAACTGCAAGTGGATATTTAGAGCGCTAAGGGGCCTTTTGTGGAAAAAGGAATATCTTAAAATAAAAACTACACTGAAGCATTCAGTGAAACTTCTTTCTGATCTGTCCTTTCAACTAACAGAGTTGAAGCTTACTTTTGATTGAGCAGTTCTGAAACACTCTTTCTGTAGAAACTGGAAGTTGATATTCAGTGCGCTAAAGGGCATATAGTGGAAAAAATAGATATCATCAAATAAAAACTGCACAGAATCTTTCTGTGAAACTACTTTCAGTTCCGTGCATTCAACTGACAGGGTTGAACCTTACTTTTGATTGAGCAGTTCTGAACACTCTTCCTGTAGAAAACTGCAAGTGGACATTCTGAAAGCAAAGGGACCTATAGTGGAAAAAGGTATATATTCAAATAAAACCTACACAGAAGCATTGTGTGAAACTTCTTTCTATTCTGTCCATTCAACTAACAGAGTTGAAGCTTACTTTTGATTGAGCAGTTCTGAAACACTCTTTCTGTAGAAACTGCAAGTTGACATTCCCAGCGCTAAGGACCCTATAGTGGAAACAGAAATATCTCCAAAGAAAAACTATAAGGAAGAATTCTGTGAAATTTCTTTCTGCTCTGTGCATTCAACTAACAGAATTGAATCTTACTTCTGATTGAGCAGTTCTGAATCCCTCTTTCTGTAGAAACTGCAAGTGGACATTCGGTGTGCTAAAAGGCCTATAGTGGAAAAAGGAATATCTCCAAATAAAAACTACACAGAAGCATTCAGTGAAACTCCTTTCACTTCTGTGCATTCAACTAACAGAGTTGAAGCTTACTTTTGATTGAGCAGTTGTGAAACACTCTTTCCGTAGAAACTGCAAGTGGACATTCTGAACGTTAAGGCGCCTACACTGGAAAACGGAATTTCTTCAAATAAAAACTACACAGAAGCATTCAGTGAAACTACTTCCTGTTCTGTCCTTTCAACTAGCAGAGTTCAAGCTTACTTTTGATTGAGCAGTTCTGAAAACACTCTCTCTGTAGAATCAGGAAGTTGACATCCCGTGCGCTAAATGGCATATAGTGGAAAAAGGGATATCATCAAATAAAAACTACACAGAATCATTCTGTGAAACTTCTTTCTGTTCTGTGCATTCAACTAACAGAGTTGAAGCTTACTTTTGATTGAGCAGTTCTGAAACACTCTTTCTGTAGAAACTGAAGTGGACATTCGGAGCGATAATGGGCCTATAGTGGAAAAAGGAATATCTTAAAATAAAAACTACACAGATTCATTCTGTGAAACTTCTTTTTGTTCAATCCATTCAGTAACAGAGTTGAAGCTGACTTTTGATTGAGCAGTTCTGAAACACCCTTTCGGTAGAAACTGCAAGTTGACATTCCGAGCGCTAAAGGGACTATAGTGGAAAAAGTGATATCTGCAGATAAAAACTACACAGAAGCATTCTGTGAAAATTCTTTCATTTCTGCGCATTCAACTGACAGAATTGAAGCATACTTTTGATTGAGCAGGTATGAAACACTCTTTCTGTAGAAACTGCAAGTGGACATGCGGAGCACTAAGGAGCCATATTGGAAAAAGGTATATCTCCAAACAGAAACAACACAGAAGCATTCTGTGAAACTTCTTACTGTTCTGTACATTCAACTAAAAAATTTGGAGCTTACTTTTGATTGAGCAGTTCTGAAACACTCGTTCTGCAGAAACTGCAATAGGACATTTGGAGCGCTAAATGTCCTATTGTGGAAAATGGAATATCTTGAAATAAAAACTACACAGAAGCATTCAGTGAAACTGCTTTCTGTTCTGTACTTTCAACTAACAGAGTTGAAGCTTAGTTTTGATTGAGCAGTTCTGAAACACTCTTTCTGCAGAAACTGGAAGATGACATTCTGAGTGATATAGGGCATGTAGTGGAAAAAAGGATATCTTCAAATATAAACTACACAGAGGCATTCTGTGAAACTTCTTTCTGTTCTGTCCATTCAAGTAACAGAGTTGAAGCTGACTTTTGTTTGAGCAGTTCTGAAACACTCTTTCTGTAGAAACAGCAAGTTGACATTCCGACCGCTAAAGGGCCAATAGTAGATAAAGGGATATCTCATATAAAAACTACACAGAAGCATTCTGTGAAACTACTTTCTGTTCTGTGCTTTCAACTAACAGAGTTGAAGCATACTTTTGATTGAGCAGTTCTGAAACACTCTTTCTGTAGAAACTGCAAGTTGACAATCCGAGTGCTAAGGAGACTATAGTAGAAAAAGTAAGATCTCCAAATAAAAACTACACAAAAGCATTCTGTAAAAGTTCTTTCTGTTCTGTGCATTCAACTAACAGAGTTGAAGCTTAATTTTGATTGAGCAGTTATGAAACACCCTTTCTGTAGAAACTGCAGGTGGACACACGGAGCGCTAGTGGGCCTATATTGGAAAAAGGAATATCTACAAATAAAAACTGCACAGAAGCATTCATTGAAACTTCATTCCATTCTGTGCATTCAACTAACAGATTTGAAACTTCTTTTGATTAAGCAGTTCTGAAACACTCTTTTCTGTCGAAACTGCAAGTGGACATTCTGTACGCTATGGGCCTATAGTGGAAAAGTAATATCTCCAAATAAAAACTACACAAAGCATTATGTGAAACTTCTTTCTGTTCTGTGCATTCAACTAACAGATTTGAAGCTAACTTTTGATTGAGCAGTTCTGAAACACTCTTTCTGTAAAACTGCAATGTGACATTCCGAGTGCTAAGGAGCCTATAGTAGAAAAAGAAATATCTCCAAATAAAAACTACACAGAAGCATTCTGTGAAAGTACTCTCTGTTCTATGCATTCAACTAACAGAGTTGAAGATTACTTTTGATTGAGCAGTTCTGAAAAACTCTTTCTCTAGAAACTGCAAGTGGACATTCCGAGCCTAAAGGGCCTATAGTGGAAAAAGGATATCTTCAAATAAAAACTACACAGAAGCATTCTGTGAAACTGCTTTCTCTTCTGTGCAATAAACTAACAGAGTTGAAGCTTACTTTTGATTGAGCAATTATGAAACACCCTTTCTGTAGAAACTGCAGGTGGACATTCGGAGCGCTAAGGGGCCTATAGTGGAAAAAGTAATATCTCAAATAAAAATTGCACAGAAGCATTTCTGTGAAACTTCCTTCTTTTTTGTGCATTCAACTAACAGGGTTGAAACTGACTTTTGATTGAGCAGTCTGAAACTGTCTTTCTGTAGAAACTGGAAGCTGACAATCCGTGCGCTAAAGGGCCTATAGTGGAAAAAGGGATATCTTCAAATAAAACCTACACAGAAGCAGTCTGTAAAACTTGTTTATGTTCTGTGCATTCAACTTACAGGGTTGAAGCTTACTTTTCATTGAGCCGTTCTGAAACACTCTTTCTGTAGAAACTGCATGTGGACATTCTGATGCTAAGGGGCCTCTAGTGGGAAAAGGAATATCTTCAAATAAAACTACACATTGGGATTCTGTGGAAATTCTTTCTGTTCTGTCAATTCAACTATCAGATTTGAAGCTGACTTTTGATTGAGCAGTTCTGAAACACTCTTTCTGTAAAAACTGCAAGTGGACACTTGGAGCTCTTAGGGGCCTATGTGGAAAAAGTAATATCTTAAAATAAAAACTGCACAGAAGCATTCAGTGAAACTTCTTTCTGTTCTGTCCTTTCAACGAACAGAGTTGAAGCTTACTTTTGATTGAGCAGTTCTGAAAGACTCTTTCTGCAGAAACTGGAAGTTGACATTCTGTGCGCTAAAGGGCATACAGTGGAAAAATGGATATCTTCACATAAAATCTACACAGAAGCTTTTGTGAAACTTCTTTTCTGTCCTGTTCATTCAACTAACAGAGTTGAAGCTAACATTTGATTGAGCAGTTCTGAAACACTCTTTCTGTAGAAACTGCAAGTTGACATTCCGAGCCTAAGGAGCCTATAGCAGAAAAAGAAATATGTACAAATAAAAACTACACAGAAGCATTCGGTGAAACTTCTTTCTGTTCTGTGCATTCAACTAACAGAGTTGAAGCTTACTTTTGATTGAGCAGTTCTGAAACACTCTTTCTGTAGAAAGAGCAAGTTGACATTCGGACGCTAAGGGGCCTTTAGTGGAAAAAGGGATATCTTCAAATAAAAACTACACAGAAGCATGAAGTGAAACTACTTGCTGTTCTGACTTCCAACTAACAGAGTTGAAGCTTACTTTTGATTGAGCAGTTCTGAAACTCTCTTTATGTAGAAACTGGAAGTTGACATTCCGTGCGCCTAAAACTCCTGTAGTAGAAAAAGGGATATTTAGAAATAAAACTACACAGAGGCATTCTGTGAAACTTCTTTCAGTTCTGTCCATTCAACTAACAGGAGTTGAAGCTAACATTTGATTGAGCAGTTCTGAAACACTCTTTCTGTGGAAACTGCAAATTGTCATTCGCAGCGCTAAAGGGCCTATAGTGGAAAAAGTGATATCTTCAAATAAAAAACAACATAGAAGCATTCTGTGAAACTTCTTTCTATTCTGTGCATTCAGATAACAGAGTTGAAGCTTACTTTTGATTGGAAGTTCTGAAACTCATTTCTGTAGAAACTTCAGGTTTACATTCAGAGCGCTAAGGGGCCTATAGTGGAAAAAGTAATATCTCCAAATAAAAACTACACAGAAGCATTGTGTGAAACTTGTTTCTGTTCTGTGCATTCAACTAACAGACTTGAAGCTGACATTTGATTGAGCAGTTCTGAAATACTCTTCTGTAGAAACTGCAAGTTGACATTCCGAGCACTAAGGGCCTCTACTGGAAAAAGAGATATCTTTAAATAAAAACTAAACAGAAGCATTCTGTGAAACTTCTTTCTCTTCTGTGCATTCCACTAACAGATTTGAAGCTTACTTTTGACTGAGCAGTTCTGAAACACGCTTTCTGTTGTAACTGCAGGTGGACATTCAGAGCCGCTAAGGGCCTAGAGCTGAAAAAGCAATATCTCGAAATAAAAACTACACAGAAGCATTACTTTTGTTGAGCACTCTCCAACCCTCTTTCTGTACAAACTGAAAGTGGACATCTGAACTTAAGGGCCAATAGTGGAAAAAGGAATATCTCCAAATAAAAACTACACAGAAGCATTCTGTGAAACTTCTTCTGTTCTCTGCATTCAACTAACCGCGTTGAAGCTGACATTTGTATTGAGCAGTTCTGAAACACTCTTTCTGTAGAAACTGCAAGTTGACAACCCGAGCGCTAAGGAACCTATAGTGGAAAAAAGAAATATCTCCAAATAAAAACTACACGGAGGCATTCTGTGAAACTCCTTTCTGTTCTTTCCATTCAACCGAGTTGAGGCTTACTTTTGATTGAGCAGTTCTGAATCATTCTTTCTGTAGAAACTGCAAGTGGACAATTGGAGCGCTAATGGCCTATACTGGAAAAGGGAAACCTTCAAATAAAAACTGCAAAGAAGCATTCTGTGAAACCTCTTCTGTTCTGTCCATTGAACTAACAGAGTTGAAGCTTGCTTTGATTGAGTAGTTCTGAAACACTCTTTCTGTAGAAACCGCAACTTGACAAACCGAGTGCTAAAGGCCTATAGTGGAAAAAGAGATATCTTCAAGTAAAACTACACAGAAGCATTCTGTGAAACATCTTTCGGTTGTGTGCATTCAACTAACAGAGTTGAAGCGGACTTTTGATTGAGCAGTGCTGAAGCACTCTTTCTGTCAAACTGTAGTGGATATTCGGAGCACTAAGTGGTCTTTAGTAGAAAAATGTATATCTTCAAATAAAAACTACACAGAAACTTTCTGTGAAACTTCCTTCTGTTCTGTCCATTCAACTAAGAAGTTGAACGTTGCTTTTTTTTGAGCGGTTCTGAAACACTCTTTCTGTAGAAACTGCTAGTGGACATTCGGAGCGCTACGGGCCCTATAGTGGAAAAAAGATATCTTCAAATAAAAACTGCACAGAAGCATTCTGTGAGACTTCTTTCTGTTCTGTGCATTCAACTAACAAAGTTGAAGCTTACTTTTGAATGAGCAGTTCTGAAATACTCTTTCTGTAGAAACTGCAAGCTGATATTCCGAGCGATAAAAGGTCCTATACTGGATAAAGAAATTGTCCGAATAAAATACCACACAAGAAGCCTTCTCGCAACTTCTTCTTTCTGTGCATTCAACTAACAGAGTTGAAGCTTACTTTTGATTGCGCAGTTCTGAAACCCTGTTTCTGTAGAAACGCAAGTGGACATTCGGAGCGCTAAGGGGGCCTATACTGGAAAAAGGAATATCTCAAATAAAAACTACACAGAAGCATTCTGTGAAACTTCTTTCTGTCCTGGCATTCAACTAACAGAGTTGAAGCTTACTTTTGATTGAGCAGTTCTGAAACACCCTTCTGTAGAAACTGCAAGTGGAACATTCGGAGTGCCAAAGGGCCTATAGTGGAAAAGTAATATCTCCAAATGAAAACTACACAGAAGCATTCTGTGAACTTCTTTCTGTTCTCTGCATTCAACTAACAGAGTTGAAGCTTACTTTAGATTGAAGCAGTTCTGAAACACTCTTTCTGTAGAAACTGCAGGTGGACATTCTGAAAGCCAACGGGCCTATAGTGGAATAAGAATATCTCCAAATAAAAACTACACAGAAGCATTCTGTGGAAATTTCTTTCTGTTCTGTGCATTCAACTAACAGAGTTGAAGCTTACTTTTGATTGAGCAGTTCTGAAACACTCTTTCTGTAGGAACTGCATGTGGACATTCTGAACTCTAAGGGGCCAATAGTGAAAAATGGATATCTTCAAATAAAAACTACACAGAAGGATTCTGTGAAACTTCTTTCTGTTCTGTGCATTCAACTAACAGAGTTGAAGCTTACTTTTGATTGAGCAGTTCTGAAACACTCTTTCTGTGGAAACTGCATTGGACATTCTTAGCGCTAATGGGCCTATAGTGGAAAAAGGAATATCTTCAAATAAAAACTACAGAGAAGCATTCTGTGAAACTTCTTTCTGTTCTGTCATTCAACTAACAAGTTGAAATTTGCTTTTGATTGAGCAGTTCTGAAACACTCTTTCTGTAGAAACTGCAAGTTGGACATTCTGAAGCGAAGGGGCCTATAGTGGAAAAAGAATATCTTCAAATAAAAAATACACAGAAGCATTCTGTGAAACTTCTTTGTTCTGTGCATTCACTACAGGTTGAAGCTACTTTTGATTGAGCAGTTCTGAAACTCTTTCTGTGGAAACTGCAAGTGACATTCAGTGCGCTAAGGGCCTATAGTGGAAACGGAATATCTTCAATAAAAATACATGAAGCATTCTGTGAAACTTCTTTCTGTTCTGTGCATGCAACTAACAGAGTTGAAGCTGACTTTTGATTCATGAGTTCTGAAACACTCTTTCTGTAGAAACTGCAAGTGACATTCGAGCGCTAAGGGGCCTATAGTGGAAATAATATCTCAAATAAAAACTACACAGAAGCATTCTGTGAAACTTCTTTCTGTTCTGTGCATTCAACTAACAGAGTTGAAGATTACTTTTGATTGAGCAGTTCTGAAACACTCTTTCTGTAGAAACTGCAATTGGACATTCGGAGCGCTAAGGGGCCTATAGTGGAAAAAGGAATATCTTCAAATAAAAACTACACAGAAGCATTCTGTGAAACTTCTTTCTGTTCTGTGCATTCAACTAACAGAGTTGAAGCTT
>NW_022096687.1:0-72815 GCF_006542625.1 Nomascus leucogenys | reverse complement strand
TGCACTCCAGCCTGGGCAACAGAGTGAGACTCGGTCTCAAAAAAAAAAAAGAAAAGAATTGTTTTACCCAATAGTAAATAACCAACCAATGCTCTGATATTTTTTAATCAACTTTGTTGAAGTATGTTTTACATAATAGATTTTCATGTTTTATATAATAAAATTCACCCATATTACATGTACAGTTCAACAGGTTTTGACAAATGTATATACCTGTGTAACCACCACGATTAAAATACAGAGCTCTTCTGTCATTTCCAAAAATTCCCCAGCACCCCTTGGCAGTCAATTCCCCCTCCATCTCAGCCCCAGGCTGTCATTATAGTTTGCATTTTCTAGAATTCCATATAAATGAAACCAGAGTATATATACAGTATACATATGAAATAGGTATTCACTTGTATCTGGCTTTTTTATTTCCTTGGAGACAGGGTCTTGCTGTGTCACCCAGGCTAGAGTGCAGTGGTGCAATCACAGCTCACTGCAGCCTCAACCTCCCAGGCTTGAGAAATCCTCCACTCCCAGCTATTTTTTTTTTGGTAGAGACTGGGTCTTTCTATGTTGCCTAGGCTGGCCTCAAATTCCTGGGCTCAAGTGAACCTCCCACCTCGGCCTCCCAAAGTGCTGGGATTACAGGCTCCAGGCCATGTATCTGGCTTCTTTCACTCAGCGTAATGTTTTTAAGATTCATCTATGACAGGGATCAGCAAACTAGGGCCTGTGGGCCAAATCTGGCCCAGTACCTGATTGTGCAAAGGCCTAAGAGCTCAGCATGACTTTATATTTTTAAGTGATTGAAAAAAAATTCAAAGAAGAAGATTTTGTGACACATGTAAATTAAATGAAATCCAAAATTCAATGTCTATAAATAAAACTTTATTGGAACACAGCAACACTCATTTGTTTACACACTGTCTATGGCTGTTTTCATGCTACAGAATCAAATACTTGAGACCGAGATCGCAAGAACCTAAATTAAGGCTTGCAAAGCCTGAAATATTTACAACCAGGCCCTTTACAGAAAAAGTCTGCCAACTCCTAATCTGTGGTGTCCCATGGATCAATAATTTACTCCATTTTATTGCAGTACAGTACTCCATTCCATTGTTGGGATAGGCCACAATTTGTTTATCTGTTTGTCTGTTGATGGACATTTGGGTTACTGCCTAATTATCCTTAATCCACATGATGTGCTCTGATGTTTTGCATCCTATTTCATTTTTTAAAAAATTGCTACTCATGACCCAATGGTTGATATCACAACCCACTGATGAAGAACTCTCAGTTTGATATAGATGTTAATTGAAATAATGGAGGATGAAATTATGTAGAAGAAGAAATCAAAAGGACTTTCCAGGCCGGGCACGGTGGCTCACGCCTGTAATCCCAGCACTTTGGGAGGCTGAGGCGGGTAGATCACCTAAGGTCAGGAGTTCGAGACCAGCCTGACCAATATGGTGAAACCCCGTCTCTACTAAAAATACAAAAATTAGCTGGGCATGGTGGCATGTGCCTTTAATCCCAGCTACTCAGGAGTCTGAGGCAGGAAAATCGTTTGAACCTGGGAGGTAGAGGTTGCACTGAGTCAAGATCATGCCACTGCCCTCCAGCCTGGGCAACAGAGCAAGACTCTGTCTCAAAAAAAAAAAAAAAAAAAAAAAAAGGGCTTGCCAGCTGAGTGCTGAGGAAATCCAACAATTAAACATTGGTGGAGGAGGAAGAAACCCCAAAAGACATTGAGAAGGAACAGGCAGAAAGGGAAGGTGACGATCCGGAGAATTTGACATTGTGGGAAGCATGGAAAGTCCAGTTTTCAAGAAGAAAGTGATCATCTGGTTCTAGGGCTGCTGAGAGGTCAGGTGTGATGGACTGAGATGGTTTTAGTGAGACTTGTTTGGTGGAGGGAAAAAGCCGAAGCTAGATTGAGATGAGTTGGTGGTGCTTGTGTGATCAGAAAATTGAGACCATTAGGTGTAACCAGAAGGGGATGTGGATGAAGATAAGGAGTTTTTATTTGCTTGTTTTTTGATCATAAGAATGTTTAACAAACACTAAAAGGCAAGTATAACCAGAATTTTACAGATGAGGAAACTAATATACCAAGAGGTTAAGTAACTTGCTCAAGTAGTTTTCACTTATACAGCTTAAAAAAAAAAAAAAAAGTCCAGTTCTACTGTAGCCACAGTCTGAATCTAACCAATGGACTATACTATCCACAAGGGAAAAAGCTGGCCCAGACATATCCAATTTTTTGTACCTTTGAGTTAAAAGTCTACAGTTGAGGCTGGGCCCGGTGTCTCACGCCTGTAATCCCAGCACTTTGGGAGGCCGAGGTGGGTGGAATCACCTGAGGTCAGGAGTTGGAGACTAGCCTGTCCAACTAGTGAAACCCCATCTCTACTAAAAATACAAAAATTAGCCAGGCTTGGTGGAACGCAACTGTAATCCCAGCTACTCAGGAGGCTGAGGCAGGAGAATTGCTTGAACCCGGGAGGTGGAGCTTGCAGTGGGCAGAGATGGTGCCACTGCACTCCAGCCTGGCGACAGAGAGAGACTCCATCTCAAAAAAAAAAAGAGAAGTGTTTGAGGCCTGTAATCCAAACACTTTGGGAGGCCGAGGCAGGAGGATCACTTGAGGTTGGGAGTTTGAGACCAGCCTGGCCAACATGGTAAAACCCCGTCTCTATTAAAAATACAATGTGTGCGATGGTGCACGCCTGTAGTTGCAGCTACTCGGGGAGGCTGAGGCAGGAGAATCGCTTGAACCAGGGAGGCGGAGGTTGCAGTGAGCCGAGATTGCACCACTACACTTCAGCCCAGACAACAGAGTGAGACTCGTCTGGAAAAAAAAAAAAAGAAAGAAAAAGAAAGGTCTGTTAGCAGCACATAAAGCCATATGTCAGTAGAGCTTAAACCTCCCCACAATTGATGGCTTCATGCTCCAAACTGTACAATATTCTGCTTATCTCTCTTCACTAGTCCATAGAATGTTGCATTATAACTTATCAGTTTTCCTATCTGTGCATCCACAAGCCAAAGGGTTTCAACTTTTTTTTTTTTTCTGGGGATGGGGGGAATCACAGACTTGAGTATATAATGAAGACAATGGATGTTTTCCCCAGAAAAATGCACTCACTCACACACAAAATTTTGAGTATAGTTTCAGAGACCTCCATCTGCATCCCAAAGTAAAAACTTCTACCCAAAATAGTGTTTTTCTTCAGGGCAGAGAGCTTGTCTTTGTTGTGTGTGTTCAGGGCAGAGAGCTTGTCTTTGTTGTGTGTGTGTGTGTGTGTGTGTGTGTGTGTGTGTGTGTAGATGGAGTCTTGCTCTTGTCGTCCAGGCTGGAATGCAGTGGTGCAATCTTGGCTCACTGCAACCTCCGCCTCCCAGGTTGAAGCGATTCTGCTGCCTCAGCCTCCCGAGTAGCTGGGATTACAGGTGCACGCCACCACACCCGCTAATTTTTCTATTTTTAGTACAGATGGGGGGTTTGACCATGTTGGCCATACTGTTCTCGAACTCCTGACCTCAGGTGATCCGCCCACTTCGGCCTCCCAAAGTGCTGGGATTACAGGCATGAGCCGCCGCACCCAGCCTTTTTAAAATTTTTAAATTTTTTATTTTATTTTGTTTTTGAGACAGAGTCTCGCTTTGTCGCCCAGGCTGGAGTGCAGTGGTGCGATCTCTGATCACTGCAAGCTCTGCCTCCCAGGTTCACGCCATTCTCCTGCCTCAGCCTCCAGAATAGCTGGGATTACAGGCGCCCACCACCATGCCAGGCTAATTTCTTTTTGTATTTTTGGTACAAAAATTTGTACCAAATTTATTTATTTTTGGTTAGCCAGGATGGTCTCAATCTCCTGACCTCATGATCCGCCCGCCTCGGCCTGCCAAAGTGCTGGGATTACAGGCGTGAGCCACCGCGCCCGGCCCAGCCTCTTATTTGTATTTTTATTGTTTTTTGAGATGGAGTCTCGCCTTATTGCCCAGGCTGGAGTGCAGTGGCGCAATCTCAGCTCACTGCAACCTCTGCCCCCCGGGTTCAAGTGATTCCCCTGCCTCAGCCTCCCAGGTAGCTGGGATTACAGGTGTTTGCCACCACGCCCAGCTAATTTTTTGTATTTTTAGTAGAGACAGAGTTTCACTATGTTGGCCAGGCTGGTCTTGAACCAGCCTCTTATTCTTTTACATACTATTTCCAGCACAACTGTCCAAGATGGCAGTCAATAAATGTTTGGCTAAATATAATAAATAATCCAGTTGATTATTTCCACTTTTTCATGTTGGGTTTTCAAAGTCTACTTTTCAAACAGTAAGGTTAACTTTTCTCTCTAGTATTTGTTTTGTAGAATCTATTATACTTTGTAATGTAATCCACAGAAACTTGGAGGTGACTTTAAAATTTACTAGTTTTGAATGATACCCATGCTGAGGTGCTCAGAGGTGAAATGTACTAACATATATCGATGGATGGATATATAGATGTGTATGTGATAAAGCAAATATAGGGAAAATTAACTGTAGAATCTAGGTAGTGGGTACATGGTTGTTCACTGTACAATTGTTTAAACTTTTCTACGTTTGAAAAATTTCATAACACGTTGGAAAAGTGACTTGTTTTGCTCAAGCGGGGGTACATTCAATCTTCAATTCTTGAAAGACATAAATCTATCATTCCTTCTGTTTGGAAAGCTCTTTAGAGAGTCAGAATATTCCCACAGTACAGTCTAAACCAGCACACAAGGGTTTTTTGGTAGAAAATAATTTCATTAACATAACCAGGCAATTTACCAAATACAACGTAGATAGCTCAAAACATGGAGTTACTGCGCTGAAAATGTGACCTTGTTTACACAGATTGCGGGAGGAAGAGTATAAAACAGGAGAGAAAAGGAGTAAGATTGTGGTTGTAGCGTCATCGCAGAGGTGAAGTGTTCCATTGATTGCAACTGTGGTAGTCTATATCAGTTTCCCACATTAAGGTCGGAGGAATCTAAGCAAATGAACGCCCTCCCCATTCGTTTGAAACACATTGCAGTAAAATTGCAAAAGTGGCCGGGCGTGGTAGCTCACGCCCTTAATCCCAGCACTTGGGGATGCTGAGACCGGAAGATCGCCTGAGGCCAGGGGTTTGAAGCCAGCTTGGGTAACATAGTGAGACACCCCCACCTTCTGTATTAAAATGAGATTTTAATTTTTTTTCTCTTCAGTTCATCGGTTAACAAGACAAAAAAATTAATAAAAAATTAACTTTTTAAAACATTTAAAGTAAAGTAGGAGTGGAAGCAGTATGTGGACTCATGGGGCTTGGGTCTGAATCCTACCTAGATCGGCACTGTGAAATGGGGATAATGATCTCCTAGAGCTGCTGAAATAGGAAAATGGAAGAGCAGCAGCTGATGTATTAATATTATCATTATTACTATTACCCACTACCTGACAAGTCATAATTGTGACATGAAGGAGGCTGGACCAGTTGTTTCAACAATTTTTTCCGTCTAGAATTCGGCGGTAAGGTCTGAGACAACACCTCAGCTTAGATCAGCGCCTTCTCTGAACAGCATTCACCCAAGTAGCCCCGAACCCCAAAACCCCCAAGTCCACGGGCGCCGAGGACGCTGCGAGTCCTGCGCATGCGCAAGGTTGCTCGCTCGCTCGCCGCCTCCCTGGCGAATGGCCTGTTCCATTCTCGAGGGATGCCAGCGGGAGGTGAGGCGGGAGACTTGGAATCCTGGGCCCGGAAGTGAAGGTGCGTCACTAGTATTTCCAGCCTTTCACTCCATGAATAGTACTTTGTGATTATTATACTTCTACCTTGATGATTGCAACAGGCTGCTGGAAAGAGTTTGGTGAACAATCCACTGGGCATCCTCCCCGCTTCACCTGCGCACGTTAGGGAGGGCCAGGTACGGAAGCCCAGAGGGCTCCGCCCACCGCCACGGGGCCCCGCCCCGCCTCGCCCCGCCGCCCCTCAACCCTCAAGTTCTCCAGCCCCGGGCGCCGCCAGGCACTTCCTCCTCCTCTCCGCCCCGCCGGCCGCGGGCGCGGGGGACGTCAGCGCTGCCAGCGTGGAAAGAGCGGCGGGGCGCGGGAGGAGGAAGTAGAGCCCGGGACCGCCGGGCCACCACCGGCCGCCTCAGCCATGGACGCGTCCCTGGAGAAGGTCCGTACCGGGAGGGGGCGATGGGGATGGTGCTGCGGCCCGGGGCTCCCGCCTCCGAGGCGACTGTTTCCCAGTCTCGAGCTGCCATTGTGACCCGGACAGGGGGACGCGGGCTGACGGGCCCCGCCTGAGGAGGGCGGCTGGGGCCCGGGCGCGTCACGGGGCCGGGTGTCTCTCGGGTCCCCGTGAGCCGAAGAGGCTGGGCGGGGTTCCGTGGAGGCTGCGAGACGCCCGGAGCCCAGGACTGGGACCGCGGGGCGGTTTTTATATTTTTAGGAGAGACGGGGTTTCACCATGTTGGCTAGGATGGTCTCGATCTCTTGACCTTGTGATCTGCCTGCCTTGGCCTCCCAAAGTGCTGGGATTACAGGCCCAGTTTCTTTTAACTGCCAAACAGGGATGATATAATACTTTTATCTATCTTGTGAGGCGAGGATGAAGATCAAATAAGGTAGTTTGTGTAAAGCACTTAGAACCGAGCTAGCTATTAATAGTAGAGAATCTTGGCAGGTACTACTGATGATTACTGCAGTAGACCACAAGCTCCATACAGGCAGGGGTCATTTCGTTTGTTTAGATTTGTATGCAGGGTGCTTGGCACAAGGGTTGTGCTCAGGAAATACTTGTTGGATGAATGAATGAAGTGGAGATAATAGTAATACCATGTTTATAGAATTCCATGAGGATATAAAATAATGCAAGTATGTAAGCTCTTGTAGAGTGTCTAGCACATAGTAGGTGGTCAATAAATATTCAGTGACTGAATGAGTACAGTGGGGACAATAGTAATACCCGCTCATGAGGTTGTCGTGTAGTACCTTGTAGAATGCCTAGCACATAGTAGGGGCTCAGAAAATATTTGTTGAATGAATGAGTGAAGTAGGGATGACGTTAACACCAGCTCCTAGGGTTGTTGCGGGGATAGAAGATAAGACAGGTCTATAGCATGTTGTATTGTGGTTGCACATGGTAGACACTCCGTTGATCGAAACTGGAAGAGCTGCCATGAGTTTCTTTCTCCTGGGATTAGGAGAGGGTCCTTTTGGGGTGCAGAATGGTGTGGAGCTGACGCTAGTCCTCTGGAAGGAAGAGTGAGCAGCTGACTACTTGCTAAGCTCTGACCTGGATGAAAAGTCGAATCGTTCCTTTCTCTCTTCCTCCCAAACCTGTGCTTCTTTCCACTAGAATCCTTGCCCGGAGTCCAGCGCCTCCTTCCTGTCCAGGATCACCTTCTGGTGGATCACAGGGTAAGGCCGGGCCCCCCAGACCTCAGGGAGGTGGTGGGGAATGAATGAATGAATGAACGAAGGAACGAACATGCTCAGCTCCCCCCTCCCCGACTTCTCTCTCCTTTGCTCTTCTGCAGAGTTGTCTCGAATCTGCCTGTGCTGGCCATGTGGTCTCAGAGACACCAACTCTGTCCGGCAGTTCCGTGAACTTGAATGTGATAAACACATGAGCCGTGAGCAGCTTACACCTCTGCAGAAGGCTTTGTCTGGGACAGCCATATGCTGGACTGCTCTTGCTTTAGCTTCAGATTTGGGTTTTTAAAATATTAGGTATAGTTATTATTGACATTGTCCCCCTCCTGTCCCCCACTCCTTAGAAAAATAATACTGCCTCACCATAGGAAGTGTGGGTTAAAAAACCACATGTGCAGATCAGCAGTATAGGAGACATCCAGAGGCAACCAGTATCACCATTTTAGTATGCCTCCTTCTGGTCTTCTTTCTGTTTTTTGAGACGGAGTCTCGCTCTGTCAATCTCAGCTCACTACAGCCTCCACCTCCCAGGTTCAAGCGATTCTCCTGCCTCAGCCTCCCAGGTAACTGGGATTATAGGCATGCACCACCATGCCCGGCTACTTTTTGTATTTTTGGTAGAGACAGAGTTTTGGCATGTTGGCCAGGCTTGTCTTGAAACTCCTGACCACAGGTGATCCACCCGCATCGACCTCCCAAAGTGCCAGGATTACAAGTGTGAGCCACCATGCCCAGCTACCTTCAGGTCCTCTTTTTGTATATCTTTTTCTGCCCATTGTTAACATCTTAGTGGGGATTGTTTGAAGAATCTTTTTTTGCCCCTAATATGCATCATCTTTTTTTTTTTTTTTTTTTTTGAGACAGGCTTTTGCTGTGTCGCTGAGGCTGGAGTGCAGCGGCACAATTGTAGCTTACTGCAGTCCCAGTCTGCTGGGCTTAGGTGATGCTCCTGCCTCAGCCTCCTGAGTAGCTGGGACTACAGGCGTGTTCCCCCATGCCCAGCAGATTTTTGTACTTTCTGTAGAGGTGGGGTTTCATCATGTTGCCCAGGCTGGTCTCCAGCTTCTGAGCTCAAGTGATCCTCCCGCCTCAGCCTCCCGGAGTGCTGGGATTACAGGCGTGAGCCACCATGCCTGGTCTCATCCTTGTCTTAATGACAAACATTGTTTTAAAAAATTAGATGTTTTAAATAATTCCTTCAAGTTACTATTAAAAAGCATCACTGGGACAGTGCATGCTAATAACATTCATTCTTGTTTTGGAAAATTGTGCTCTAGTTACATAAGAGCATGTCCCGGATTGGAAGGGGATACCTCCAGTTTTTTGGGGTAAAGGCATATAGAGCCTATATGTTAACTTTTTTTTTTTTTTTGAGATGGAGTCTTGCTCTGTCGTCCAGGGTGGAGTGCAGTGGCAGGATCTCAGCTCACTGCAACCTCCGCCTCCTGGATTCAAGAGATTCTCCTGTCTCAGCCTCCTGAGTAGCTGGGATTACAGGGACCTGCCACCATGTCCAGCTAAGTTTTGTATTTTTAGTAGAGATGGGGTTTCACTATGTTGTCCAGGCTGGTCTCAAACTCCTGACCTCAGATGATCCACCCACCTCAGCCTCCCAAGGTGCTGGGATTACAGATGTGAGCCACTGTGCCAGGCCTTTAACTGTTTAAATGGTTCAGAAAAAGATGATGTGTTTGCATGTGTGTGCATGTCAATGGATACAGAGAGAGAATGATACTGCAGACGTGGCAACGTGTTAACAATGGTGAGTTGAGTGAATTCTTAGTATGATTTGAGTAATTTTTCTATAAGTTTGAAATTGTTTTAGAACAAAAGATGAAAGTATTTTACCTTTTATTATAAAAGTGTTTAGTCTGCTGGGCGCGGTGGCTCATGCCTGTAATGTTAGCACTTTCAGAGGCCGAGGTGGGTGGATCACCTGAGGTCAGGAGTTCGAGACCAGCCTGGCCTACATGGTGAAACCCTGTCTCCACTAACAATACAAAAATTAGCCAGGCAGCACATGCCTGTAATCCCAGCTACTTGGGAGGGTGAGGCAGGAGAATCGTTTGGATCCAGGAGGCAGAGGTTGCAGTGCGCCGAGATGGCACCATTACACTCCAGCCTGGATGGAGTCACATAGAAAGATTAATATAATAAAATTCAATAAGCTCATCACCCAGATTTCATGCTTACTAATGCTTTGTCATGTCAGCCTTTTTTTTTTTTTATTTTTTCCTTCAACCTATTTTTTTTTTTTCTTTTTATAGGGTCTGACTCTGTTGCCCAGGCTGGACTGCAGTGACATAATCACAGCTCTCTGCAGCCTCCACCTCCTGGCCTTAGCGGTCCTCCCACCTCAGCCTCCCGAGTAGCTGGGACTGCAGGTGCGAGCCATCATGACTGGCTAATTTTTTTATTTTTACTTTTTGTAGAGAGAGTCTCCCTATGTTGCCCAGGCTGGTCTTGAACTCCAGGGCTCACAAAGTCCTCCAACTTCGGCCTCCCAAAGTCCTAGGCAACATAGGGAGACTCTGTCTCTACAAAAATAAAAAATAAAAAAAATTAGCCAGTCATAATGGCTTTCACCCAAAGTCCCAGCTACTCGGGAGGCTGAGGTGGGAGGATTGCTCTAGACTGGGAGCTGGAGGCTGCAGGGAGCTGCAATCGCGCCACTGTACTCCATCCTGGGTGACACAGCGAGACCCTGTCTCCAAATAAATAATGAATGAATAATAAAAAATAAATTAGAGCCATCCTGATATTTTGCTCCTAAATCATTTTTTTCCCTAAGTCTTTTGTATGCACCACTAAAAAAAAAAAAAAAAAGCCATTTTTCCTGCATGACCCGACAGAATGAGCTGTAATTAGCTTGTAATATGTGCAAATGTGCATCCACATTCTGACTTCCTCAGCTGCGTGGCTGCCTTTGTTTGCAGCAGGAAGCTGTGCTGCAGAGGTGAGCAGCATCAGCAGGTGTGTGAAGTGAGTGAGCCCCGTCCTCCTCCTCCTCCTCTCATTGACTCTCATTGCCTAACCCCCTTGTGTCTTGGCCCTAGGTTGATTGTCCGGGGCTACCGCCAGCCCCTGGAGGGCAGCGACCTCTGGTCCTTAAACAAGGAGGACACGTCGGAACAAGTCGTGCCTGTTTTGGTAAAGAACTGGAAGAAGGAATGTGCCAAGACTAGGAAGTAAGTGTGAGTTTCCTTGTCCTCCAGGATGCCCCAGTCACCTCCTTTCCACTACTGTGGCCTGAATCCAGGATGGGGCCCTGGCAGTGCTGCCTGTTACTAGCTTTGTGGTTCTGGGCAAGATGCCTCACTTCTCCTCCTGGCCTCAGTTTGCTTTTCTGCCAAATGGGGTAGAATCTCACATGTCATTAAGGCAACTGGGTAGAGAAAAGAAGAAAGAAGCTGGGCGCGGTGGCTCTCATGTCTAATCCCAGCACTTTGGGGGCCGAGGCAGGCGGATCACTTGGTCGGGAGTTTGAGACCAGCCTGGCCAACATGGTGAAACCCCGTCTCTACTAAAAATACAAAAATTAGCTAGGTGTGGTGGCAGGCGCCTGTAATCCCAGCTGCTCAGGAGGCTGAGGCAGGAGAATCACTTGAACCCAGGAGGCGGAGGTTGCAGTGAGCTGAGATTTCACCACTGCATACTAGCCTGGGAGACAGAGTGAGACTCCGTATCAAAAAAAAAAAAAGAAGAAAGAAAAATGTTGTCCAAACAGGCAGTTGATGCTGTTTGCCATGGCGCGTGACTATCCCTCCTTGAGTCAGTCTCACTTTTTTCTGTGTCTTTCTGAGCATATGGCATCCTGCATGTTCTTGCTGTTTGAATGTTCTGTCCAACATGCCCAGCTGACCATGTAAATCTGTTTAGCCAAAGAAGCCCCATTTGAAGGTGATTTTGGCTGTACTGGCTTTTAGGCTCTACCTGCTATGTAAGGCGTGCCCCACTGCGCCTCCTCTGTCATTTTTTTGGGAATCAGGCCAGTGCCTCCCCTGCACATACCTTAACTCATCAAATCTGAGACGCCATTAGTTGCACGATGCGTTATTATTCTATGTAACAGTAAGAAAGAAAAGCAGCTGCCAATTAAACAAGGACATAAGACGTGTCTGGAGCCCGGACAAGCTGGAACATGAAATTGCAGGTGACGTGGGGGCAGTGGATTGCGGCCATGAGGGTAGTAGAATGGCTGTTTTTGTTCCTGTTGCCTGTTCTGGGGTAAGTTTACTACGATAAGCTGTGATGGGGCCAGTGTGGTGCATTGGATTCCCCACAGACCCATTGGCCTTACAGGGAAAAACCCCAGACTGGGGTTCAGTTCCTCATTCTATTCCGGGGATGTCCAGGATACAGGCCTTCAGTCAGACCCAGATGGTGGGTGGGAATCTGGGACATCCATGGTGCCAGCCACTAGGACATCAGCAGAGGACCTTGTGACTCTGGTCGGAGGCTGTTTGGGTGGTCCAGGTGATGGGAGAAATTGTCTCGTGGGAGGCAGATAGAGCTTGGGCATCTGTGACTGAGCATTGTAAGGAAACGGCCCATGTCCATGACCCAGTTGAAGGTCTTTGGCAGGCAGAGGTGGGGCCCCTGTTGATTACAGTTCTTCATGGGGACAGAACTAGTAGGATGGATGGATGGATGGATAGATGATAGATTGATAGATGGATGATAGATTGATAGATGATAGATGATAGGTAGATGATAGATGGATAGATAGTTGGTGGATGTATACATGGTAGGTAGATGGATAGATGATAGATGGATGATAGATGGAGGATTGATAGATGATGGATGGGTGGATGGAGGATGAGAGGGGATCTACTAGGGAAACTGGATCATGTGATTATGGAGGCTGAGAGGTCCCACACTAGGTCATCTGCAACCTGGAGAACCCAGGAAGCTGGTAGCATGGCTCAGGCCAAGTCCAAAAGTCTCAGACCCAGGGAAGCTGATGGTGGAATTCTCAGTCCACAGTCAAAGGCCTGAGAACCTGGAGTCATTGGGTAAGTCCCAGAGTCCAGAGGCCAGACATCCTGGAGTTCTGATGTTCAAGGGTGGGAGAGGATGACATCCCGGCTGCAGAAGAGAGAGTGCCTGCATTTGCCATTACTCTGACTTTTTGTTGTGTCCGGACCCTCTGCTGATTGGGCGGTGTCACCCACATGGGGTGAGGATGGATCTTCCTTAGTCAGTCCACTCATTCAAACGCCAGTCTCGTCTGGAAACACCCCCACAGACACATCCAGAAATAACACTTTACCAGCCATCTGGGTATCCCTTAACCCAGTCAACTTGACCCCTAACATCACCCATCTCATCTGGATTCCTTCATCCTCACCTGCAGCATCCCCCACTGCTAAGCAGGCTACATTTGCAGCGTGGGCTTCAGCATTCCTCATCCATGCCTCTGCTGATCACCTGGCTCGGCTTCCTTTCATGGAAGAAGGATGCCCACCTTTGTGTCCCCTGGAGCTTGTCAGGAGAGCAGGTTGCTGGAGACACCATGGGAGAGGCCAATATCACAGCCTTGGGAGGAGGACAGAGTTTGAATCAAGAAGCTCCTCCACTGGCCTGGCCCTTAATCCATTGAGCAGATGAAACCGACTGCTGCTTTTGTGCTTAGCGATGTTTAGTCCCTGAAGGGTTCAGAGAGTGGAACAAAAGAGACACACTCTAGTTGGGTGCCATCGACATTCTATATGGGAGACAGGACGTTGGTTGTGAAACATGCATTGATAAGAAGCTTTGGAGAATGATAGTGTTGGGGTGAGATAAAAATGAGGAAATGAGGGTGAGAGTAACCGAGGAAGCTTTTGTGTGTGTGTGTGTGTGTGTGTGTGTGTCTTTTCTTTTTTTTTTTTTTTTTTTTTTTGAGATGGAGTCTCACTCTGTTACCCAGGCTGGAATACAGTAGTGTGATCTCGGCTCACTGCAACTTCTGCCTCTCGGGTTCAAGCAGTTCTTCTGCCCCGGTCTCCCAAAGTGCTGGGATTACAGGTGCATGCCACCATACCTGACTAATCTTTTGTATTTTTAGTAGAGATGGGGTTTCACCATGTTGGCCAGGCTGGTCTCAAACTTCTGACCTCAAGTGATCCTCCTGCCTCGGCCTCCCAAAGTGCTGGGATTACAGGCATGAGCTACCGCGTCCGGCTGAGGGAGCTGTTTTAGATACAGTGGTCAAAGTTCTACCCAGTGCGGCCATGACCCTTGGTGAGCATGTGCCTGTCCCTCCCTAAGTCTGTCTCTGGCTCTTTCCGAGCCTCTGGCATCCTGAGTGTTACTGCTTTTTGAAGTATTTTTGTTTAACATGCCCAGCTGACCATGTATATCTGTTTTGAGAAGGTCACATTTGAGCAGAGACTTGTATCAGAGGGAGTGAGCCTTGTGTGTATCTGGGGAAGGAAGGGCTTTCCAGGTAGAGGGAGCAGCCAGTGCAAAGGCTCTGAGGACGCTTGTGGTGCATCAGGGGGCTCGTGTGGCTTGAGGAAAGTGAGTGACGGAGAGAAAGGGAGGAGATGAAGCAGGAGAAGGATTTGCAGGGGTCTCCTCTGAGAGTTAGGGTGGGATTCCAGGTGCAGTGAGAACACAGGGGCAGGTTTTCTGCAGGGCAGTGGTGTGACATGAGTTCTATTGTATGTATGTATGTATGTATGTATGTATGTATTTTAGAGACACGGTCTTGCTCTGTTGCCCAGGCTGGATTGCAGTGGCATGATCACAGTTCATTGCAGCCTGAAAATTCCGAGCTCAAGCAATCCTCCCACCTCATCCTCCGGAGTAGCTGGGATTACAGGTGCACACCACCATGCTTGGCTAATTAATTTTATATTTTATATTTATTTTTTCGAGATGGAATTTTGCTCTTGTTGCCTAGGCTGGAGTGCAGTGGCGCTATCTTGGCTCACTGCATCCTCCACCTCCCGGGTTCAAGCAATTTTCCTGCCCCAGCCTCCCAAGTAGCTGGGATTACAGGAATGTACCACCACGCCTGGCTAATTTTGTATTTTTAGTAGAGATGGGGTTTCTCCATGCTGGTCAGGCTGCTCTCAAACTCCTGACCTCAGGTGATCTGCCTGCCTCAGCCTCTTAAAGTGCTGGGATTACAGGTGTGAGCCACTGCGCCTGGCCTTTTTAAATTTTTTTTTTTATAGAGACAGGTCTCATTGTGTTGCCCAGGCTGGTCTCCAACTCCTGGCTTCAAGCAGTCCTCCTGCCTCAGCCTCCCAAATAGCTGGGATTACAGGTGTGAGCCACCACACCCAGCTGAGTTCTGGTTTATAACAACCCAGGCTGCCCTGGGGAAGGTGGATATTAGGGACAAGAGTGAAGACAGGGAGACCAGGGTGGGAACCTCAAGGGCTGTCCATGAAGTCCCTTCATGCCTCACTGGGAGCCTCCATTTTATTTATTTATTTATTTATTTTTGAGACAGGGTGTCACTCTTTTGTCCAGGCTGGAGTGCAGTGGCATGATCTCGGCTCACTGCAACCTCCATCTCCTAGGCTGGAGTGATCCTCCCACCTCAGCCTCCCTAGTAGCTGGGACTACAGGCACACGCCACCACACCTGAGTAATTTTTTTTTTTTTTTGTAGAGATGATGTCTCACCATGTTGCCCAGGCCGTTCTCAAGTTCCGGAGCTCAAGCAGTCCACCTACCTTGGGCTCCCAAAGTGCTGGGATTACAGGCGTGAGCCACTGTGCCTGACTGGGGCCTCCATTTTTCACCCAGAGCATTTTCTGAGAATTCAGTGAGATATATGTCATAAGCTGTGCCCTAGCGCTGAGTAAATGCTGGGCAGGTTTTAGTTGTACAAATTTTATGTATTCATCTGCACACTTTGATCTTGCCAGAGAGGATGTGGTGAGAACTGGGTCTTTGAGCTTGAAAGTGGGCCATTTGAGAAGGGTCTGGCTCTGTTGAGTACCATGGTGTTTAGGGATGCTCAGCATGGGGCCAGGGGATCATTTCCTTGGGACATTGGTAGACGGATCGCTTGCCTTATTCCCAGAGGCGTAAGCCAGATCTGGTACCTGTAACCCCTGTGAACCTGGAGAGAGTGAGAAGGAAAACTCTGTCCTAGGCTGGAATTTCCTGGTGTGGCCGCTTACACCCAGATCCCTTTAGTTAACTAGAGAAAGGAATGCAGCCCGTGCAGCTCTGGGCTGCTGGGTGTCCTAGGCTCGGGGATCAGGTGAGGGATGCCAGGGCAGGGGGGTCTGCGTGGTTTCCTGGATGCTTCTACCACCTCTCTTCACCCCTGAGTCACGTGTGGGTGGGCATGGTGACTCATGCCTGTAATTGCAGTACTTTGGGAGGCCGAGGCAGGAGGCTGTCCTGAGTTGATGAGTTTGAGACCAGCCTGGCCAACATGGTGAATCCCTGTCTGTGCTAAAAATACAAAAATTAGCCGGGTGTGGTGGTGCTTGCCTGTAATCCAGCCACAGGGGGTCTGAGGCATGAGAATTGCTTGAATCTGGGAAGTAGAGGTTGCAATGAGCCAAGACTGTGCCACTGCACTCCAGCCTGGGTGATAGAATGAGACTCCATCTCAAAAAAAAAAAAAAAAAAAAAGGTAGCTGTGAGTAATCTCCCTGCTCTACCTTTGGATTTAAAAACCCAGTGCTTCACTGGTTTGTGTGTAGTGGTTTTATATTCTCTTTTGTGTATGGCCACTCAGAGCTTAGGGCCATTTTGGACTGTGGTTTCTGCTGGCATGAATGTGAAATGCTTCTGTGACTGGAAGAGTTTGGCCGTTTTTTGTTTTTTTTTAAGTTAGACATAGTGACCATACCACCAGTCACCCCCTTCCCAGGCAGCCAGCCAACAGAGCTGAGAACATATGTTCATAAAAGGCCGGTAGAGGAATGTTCTTAGCTACTTTGTGATAACCCAAACTGGAGGTAAGCCAGACATCTATTAGCAAGTGAACAGACAGATGCACCAGTTATGTACATCTGCACAACCGAATACTAAGTGATGTACAAGAATGAACTGTTGGCCAGGCACAGTGGCTCATGCCCATAATCTCAGCACTTTGGGGGGCCAAGGCAGGCAGATCACTTGAGGTCAGGAGTTCGAGACCAGCTTGGCTAACATGGTGAAACCCTGTCTCTACTAAAAATATAAAAATTAGCCAGGTGTGTGTGGTGGCGCACGCCTGTAATCCCAGCTACTCGGGAGGCTGAGGCAGGAGAATCGCTTGAACCTGGGAGGCGGAAGTTGCAGTGAGTCAAGATTGCACCATTGCACTCCAGCCTGTGTGATAGAGCAAGACTCCATGTCAAAAAAAAAAAAAAAAATCCCTGTAAGGTAAAGACTACTTTTTTGGTGACAGCTTTATTGAGATATTCATACACCACATGATTCATGTATGCAGAACATATAGTTCACTGATTTTTAGTGTGTTCATAGAGTTGTGCAGTCATCATCACAGTCAATTTTATTTATTTGCTTTTTAAGACAGTCTTGCTCTGGTGCAGAGGCTGAAGTGCAGTGGTACATCCTCGGCTCATTGCAACCTCGTCCTCCTCCTGAGTTCAAGCGATTCTCCTTCCTCACCCTCCCAAGTGGCTGGGATTACAGGCAACCGCCACCATGCCTGGCTAATTTTTTTCATTTTTAGTAGAGACGAGGTTTTGCCATGTTGGTCGGGCTGTTCTCAAACTGCTGACCTCAAGTGATCCACCTGCCTTGGCCTCCCGAAGTCCTGGGATTACAGGCATGAACCACTGCACCCAGTCAAAAAAAAAAATCTTTTTTTAGAAATAGGGTCTTGCTATGTTGCCCTAGCTGGCTGGACTCTTTTTTTTTTTTTTCTTTTTTTTTTTTTGCATTGAGCTATAAATGCCTATCCCTTTGCCTGTCTTGATGTTTTTTTTTTTTTTTTTTGAGACCGAGTCTTTTTGCCCAGGCTAGAGTGCAATGGTGTGGTCTCAGCTCACCACAACCTCCACCTCCCGGGTTCAAGCGATTCTCCTGCCTCAGTCTCCCAAGTAGCTGGGATTACAGGTATGCGCCACCATGCCCAGCTAATTTTGTACTTTTAGTAGAGATGAGGTTTCTCCATGTTGGTCAGGCTGGTCTTGAACCTCCCGACCTCAGGTGATCTGCCCACCTGGGCTTCCCATAGTGCTGGGATTACAGGCGTGAGCCACCGCGCCCAGCCTGTTGTTGTTCTTTCTTTTTGAGATGGAGTTTTGCTCTGTCACCCAGGCTGGAGTGCAATGGCGTGATCTCGGCTGATGGCAACCTCCACCTCCCAGGTTCAAGTAATTCTCCTGCCTCAGCCTCCCAAGTAGCTGGGATTACAGGCACCTGCCACCATGCCTGGCTAATTTTTGTATGTTTAGTAGAGATGGGGTTTCACTATGTTGGTCGGGCTGGTCTCAAATTCCTGACCCTAAGTGATCCACCCACCTTGGCCTCCCAAAGTGCTGGGATTACAGGTGTGAACCACCACTCCCGGCCATGATTGTTATTTTGTATTGTTTTGAAATCAGGAAGTGTGAATCCTCCAACTTGGTTCTTATTTTTCACGATTGTTCTGGCTGTTCTGGGTCCTCGAGTTTCCATGTGAATTTTAGAGTTAGCTCATAATTTCTACCTGGCAGCCAGCTGGGCTTTTGATGGGGATTGCCTTGACTCTAGATCAGTTTGGAGCCATCAGTTTTCTAAGTCTTTAACTTATTCAACTCGTTTAATCTTACCTACCTTGGAGGTAGGTCCTACTTTTATCCTCATTTCACAGAGGAGGAAACTGAGGCCCAGAGAGCTTAAGGACCTTGCCTGAAGCCACACAACTGGCCAGTGGCCAAGCCAGACCTTGAGCCGGTGGCTCTAGAGCCCGTGTTTATAACCACTGTGCTGAGCTGCCTCTCTCCCTGGGCTTGTTGTCTTTGACTCTGCCTTCCCTGCAGGGTGGCATTCCCTGGCCATGTCCTTGTGGTAGCGGGCTGCGTCTCTGGCAGACCCCACAACGGCTTCACCTCCTTGTGTTCCAGGCAGCCGGTGAAGGTCGTGTACTCCTCCAAGGATCCTGCCCAGCCGAAAGAGAGTTCCAAGGTGGATGCGAATGAGGAGGTGGAGGCTTTGATTGTCAAGTCCCCACAGGAGTGGAACCCCTCCCTGTCTAAGGTGTTATACAAGACCTTTGGGCCCTACTTCCTCATGAGCCTCTTCTTGAAGGCCATCCACCACCTGATGATGTTTTCCGGGCGGCAGATCTTAAAGTAAGACCCCTTCCCTCCCAGGTGGGCTCCATTTTCCCTCCTTGGATTTGATCTTTCATTTGCATCAGTCATAACCCTGGGGTCATGCTGTGTCCTGAAGTGGGCTCATAGCCAGATGTCTCCATTTTTACTTTAGCTTTTTTGAAAATAATAGAGACAGGGTCTTGCTTTGTTGGTCAGGCTGGTCTCGAGCTCCTGACTTCAGGCGATCCTCCTGCCTCGGCCTCCCAAAGTGCTGGGATTGCAGATGTGAGCCACGGTCACTGCCTAGCTTTGCTTTATGCTTTACTTAATTACCATATTAGTGAAGACCACTTCGTTTGCAAGTAACAGAAACCCACTAGGCTCCCCTGAAACCCAAATGGGGAGGATATGGCACTGTCTTGGGAAACCAAGAGCAAGGAAATGCCAGGAGATCTCACGAAAAAACTGCAATCAGGGTTGGGCGCAGTGGCTCTTGCCTGTAATCCCAGCACTTTGGGAGGCCTAGGTAGGAAGATCACCTGAGGTCAGGAGGTCAAGACCAGCCTGGCCAACATGACAAAACCATCTGCTAAAAATACAAAAATTAGCTGGGCATGGTGGCGCACGCCTGTTATCCCAGCTACTCAGGAGGCTGAGGCATAAGAATTGCTTGAACCCAGGAGGCAGAGGTTACAGCAAGCTAAGATCACATCACTGAACTCCAGCCTTGGCGACAGAGCAAGACTTTGTCTCAAAAAAAAAAAAAAAAAAAAGCAAAGAATAAAACAAACAAACAACAACAAAAACTGCAACCAGGAACCGGGGAGTCAGAAAGGAGGTTGGTTCTCTCCTTCCTGGCTCTCTGCTGCTCTGTGACTCGGGGGCTACACATTCATTCTCTTTCTTCCTCCCTACCTCTTTACCTCGTGTTCCCTATGCAATTCCTTTGGGTGACTTGCTGGTGATGAGATAGAGCTAGAGCAATTAGTGCACAACCCCAAGGCAGAGGCCTCTTTTATGAGCAGTTTGGGCCACCTGCACAGCCAGATCACCACTGTGGACTTGTTTTTCCGTCTATGAAATTGAAGTGATAGTGTCTAGCTCGTCTGGCTCAGGAGAAGTTGCAGTGCCAACACTGAAGCTCTTTTCCCTGCTCCCATGTGTCACAAGGCATTCCAGGCCCTCTCTTTGCTCCTTTGCAGGTTGCTCATCAAGTTTGTGAATGACACGAAGGCCCCAGACTGGCAGGGCTACTTCTACACCGTGCTGCTGTTCATCACTGCCTGCCTGCAGACCCTCGTGCTGCACCAGTACTTCCACATCTGCTTCGTCAGTGGCATGAGGATCAAGACCGCTGTCATTGGGGCTGTCTGTCGGAAGGTAGGGGGCGCTGTGCCATTGGCACGTGGCCCGACTTCCACATCCCCTCCTGCAGCCCTGGGTTACTCTGGGGCCAGCGTGGGGATTTCTGGCCCAGCTTCTGGAGCAGTAGGATGAGGGTAGCTTCCGTGACCTTAGGTGGCCGGGACAGTGCACATCAGGCATTTACGTTAGGAAAGCGGATTTCAAGGGTTGACGTGTAGATGTCGTTATGTATCAGCTGTGCGTAATTGAGTTTCTTAGCTGGATCGGTGGCCCTTGATGTGGGGAAATCCAAGTTTGGATCCTCATTCTGCTGTTAACATTCTGTGTTTCAGCTTGTTGTCACTTATTTTTTTTTTTCGTTTTTTTGAGGCCAAGTGTCACTCTCCCCCAGACTGGAGTGCAGTGGCATGATCTCGGCTCACTGCAACTTCCGCCTCCTGAGTTCAAGCGATTCTTCTGCCTCAGCCTCCTGAGTAGCTGGGACTACAGGCGCCTGCCACCATGACCGGCTAATTTTTGTATTTTTAGTAGAGACACGGTTTCACCATGTTGGCCAGGCTGGTCTTGAACTCCTGACCTCAGGTGAGCCACCCGCCTGCCTCAGCCTCCCAAAGTGCTGGGATTTCAGGCATGAGCCACCACGCCCAGCCTGTTGTCACTCTTCATTTGAACTGAGCAGGTGGCACATTCCTTGCATGATAAGAGTATGTAGCAGGCATTTGTGTACATCCAATTTCAAAGGAACCAAATTACCTTCTTGATCCCTATACATTATTTTTTTTTTGTCTTGAGGTCAAGGAAACTGCTTGGCTCCTAGGTTAGGAAGAGATAGTCTTTCAGGTACTTGATGGACTAGAGGAGTGATTCTCAGGCCTGTCTGTGAATTAGATTCACCTGGGGAACTTAAAACTGATGCAGGCCAGGCGCTGTAGCTCCTGCCTGTAATCCCAGCAGTTTGGGAGACCAAGGTGGGGGAGTCATTTGAGGCCGGACTTTCAATACCAGCCTGGTGAATATAGCAAGACCCTGGCTGTGCAGAAAATAAAAGAAAAATTAGCCTGGTATGGTGGTGTGCACCTGTAGTTCCATCTACTCAGGAGGTTGAGTTAAAAGAATCACTTGAGCCCCGGAGTTGGAGGCTGCAGTGAGTCCTGATAGCATCCTTGCATTCCGGCCTGTGTGACAGAATGAGACCCTGTCTCAAAAAACAAAAAAACTTCCTGACACCTAGGTTGCGCCAGACCAGTGAAATTGAGCTTGCTGAGGTTGCACCCAGGTGTCATCGTTTTTATTTTTTATTTATTTTTATTTTTTGCAATAGGTTCTCGCTCTGTCACCCAGGCTGGAGTGCAGTGGCACGATCTTGGCTCACTGCAGCCTCCACCTCCCGGGCTCAAACGATCCTGCCACCTGAGCCCCCCACGTAGCTGGGACCAGAGGCATGCGCCACCACGCCTGCTAATGTCTTAGTGTTTTTAAAACTCACCAGAGGATAGTGTGCAACCGTGTTTGAGGGCTAAGGAGATTTGCCCCCACCAGGGCATGTTTGGCAATATCTGGGGGCATTTTTGGTTGTCCCAACTGGGGGTGAGGGCATGTAGTGGGTCGAGGCCAGGGATGCTGCTAAACATCCTACAGTGCACAAGACAGCCCCCCAAAGAATTATCCGGCCCCAGATGTCAAGAATGCCAAGGCTTAGAGACCCTGGCCCAGACCCTTGGTCCTTCAGTGGGATCTGAGACCAGCAGCATTGGCACAGCCTGGAAGCGTAGAAATGCAGAATCCCAGGCCACACCCCAGACCTGCAGAATCCGAAACAACTCCCACCGAACCACTCTCCCCAAAAAACCCAGCCGCATGTGTGCACATTAAAGCATGCGAAGCCCTGGTTTCGAGGACACCTAGGGTCCCTTGCCAATTGATGAGTTCAAGGTTGCGAGGCAGTGAGCACCGTGGATAAGAATGTGGGCTTTGAGATGACACAGGCGTCCCGGACAGACAGATAGGTCGGGAGGGGAGGAGCAGAGATCTGCGGCATATCTGCCCCTGAGAGTCTCTTTCCTCTCCGTGGGTCTGGAGGGAGAGTCAGGCCTCTTCACCTGCCACACTCACCCACCTTCCCTCTCCTTTGTCCCACAGGCCCTGGTGATCACCAATTCAGCCAGAAAATCCTCCACGGTCGGGGAGATCGTCAACCTCATGTCTGTGGACGCTCAGAGGTTCATGGACTTGGCCATGTACATTAACATGATCTGGTCAGCCCCCCTGCAAGTCATCCTTGCTCTCTACCTCCTGTGGCTGGTGTGTGTTTGACGCCGTTTCCCTTTGCATGCAGGGAGGAACTTCTACGTGTGGGCAGTGGGCTGAGGGAGTGGGTGTTGATGGTAATGGCATGTATAGCTCCCTGGCAGTTCCGGCTGTCATTCATATTTTATTTTCCAGCCTGTTAACCAGTTCCTCGGTATTTTGTTCCTTTCCTGAATTGTCAGGTTGATATTCTCCTTGGTGGCATGGCGTTTTCATTTTCTCTTTCCTTGACAGTGTCAGTAATTAATTACCCTACAACGGACACATCATATTTCTCCCCTTGAATCCTCCTAAACACTAACCAGACTCACTTATTCACTAGTCCCTAATTATAGTGGTCAAGATTCTCTCAATTGCAAAGGATGTAAATCTATCTTAAAGTAGCCTAAGTGTCTGGGTGTGGTGGCTCACGCCTGTAATCCCAGCACTTTGGGAGGCCAAGGCAGGTGGATCACCTGAGGTCAGGAGTTCGAGACCAGCCTCAATGTGGAGAAACCCCATCTCTACTAAAAATACAAAATGAGCTGGGCATGGTGGTGCTTGCCTGTAATCCCAGCTACTCGGGAGGCTGAGGCAGGAAATTTGCTTGAACCTGGGAGGCAGAGGTTGTGGTGAGCCGAGATCGGGCCGTTGCACTCCAAGCCTGGGCAACCCAGAGCGAAACTCCATCTCAAAAAGAAAAAACAAAAACAAAAGTAGCCTAAGTAAATAAAGGGAACTTTGGGACTGCCTGTATCTCAGAAATCTGGGGACTAGCTTCAGGCGTGGATTGATCCAGGAGATCAGGCAATGTTGTCAGTACTCAGTTTCACTCACTCTTTCATCATTTCCTAGCCCTGTTCTCTGAGTTGTCATCATTCTCAGTGGTACTTCCCCACATGGCTCCGTAGCTTTGGGCTGATAGCATCCTGACAGATAAAGGTGCCAGAGAAAAGACAAGGCATAATTTCTCTGCACAGCCAGAGTCAGTCTCAGAGAGCAATCTGATTGGCCTGGCTTGGTCCTATTCACACCCCAAACCAATCACTATGGCCCAGGAGGCAGAGTTCTCTGATTGGCCAGCCTGGGTCACATGTCCTCTCCCATGGCCGAAGACATGTGATTGACAGCCCTTCCATGTGGAGAGGGAGAGTTCCCAAAATAAAATGATGATAAGCAAAGAGGCTCATAGCACAACACATGCCTTGTGCTTTGCTACCTCTGGATCTTTGCCACGTGCCTTTCCTTCCTTCTTCCTAATTGATGAAAGCCTGCTCATCCCCCAAGGCTGTAACAAACACTGCTTCCATTGATTTCCCCTCCCCTCTCAATTAGATGGACTTCTTCTTCTGTTGAATTTTGAATCCCAATAACTTTAGTATAGGAACTCATCTAATAATACTTTCTGAAATAGTTTTTTTTTGTTTTGTTTTTGTTTTGACATGGAGTCGCGCTCTGTTGCCCATGCTGGAGTGCAGTGTGCCATCTCGGCTCGCTGCAACGTCTGCCGCCCAGGTTCAAGCAATTCTCCTGCCTCAGTCTCCCGAGTAACTGGGACTACAGGCTTACGCCACCATGCCCACTAATTTTTTTTTTTCTTTTTGTATTTTTAGTAGAGACGGTGTTTGACCATGTTGGCTAGGCTGATCTTGAACTCCTGGCTTCAGGTGATCTACCCTCCGTGGTCTCCCAAAGTGTTGGAATTACAGGCGTGAGCCACAGCGCCCAGCCCACTTTCTGAAATAGTTTTTTTTTTTTGCATGCTCAATGTACTGCCTCCTCTTTGACGGGTAACGTGTTAGCTACTTGCAGACATACAGCAGCTGACTTTTGTGTCTTCCGTGGGTACAACCCCAGCAGGGCTTGGTACATAATGGGCACAGCTCAAATTATTATCTGTTATTGAAAGAGAAGGTCTGGACGAAATGGCTCATGCCTGTGATCTGAACACTTTGGGAGGCTGAGGCAGGTGGATCATCTGAGGCCAGGAGACCAACATGGCCAACATGGCAAAAACCCTGTCTCTACTAAAGATATAAACATTAGCCAGGCATGGTGGTGTATGCGTATAATCTCAACTACTTGGGTGGCTGAGGCAGGAGAATGGCCTGAATCTGGGAGGCAGAGGTTGCATTGAACTGAGTTTGTGCCACTGCACACCAGCGTGGGCAACAGAGTGAGACTCTGTCTTAAAACAAAAAGGAAGAAGAAAAAAATTACTGGTTTATTTGGCTGTAGTTTGCTTTTTTTGTACATTTATAGAGTAGAAGGTGAGTAAAGTGTTTCTAACAATAGAACTCAGAAAAAAACACCAGAATTTAATTATCTAATAGGCTGGGGGCAGATGTAGGTGGCATGAGCTTGTAATCCTAGCACTTTGGGAGGCTGAGGTGGAAGGATTGCTTGAAGCCAGGAGTTTGAGATCAGCCTGGGCAACATAGTGAGACCCTGTCTCTACAAAAAAAAAAAAAAAAAAAAACTTAGCTGGGTGTGGTGGTACCTACCTGTGGTCCCAGCTACCCTGGAGGCTGAGGCAGGAGGATTGCTTGAGCCTAGGAGTTCAGAGGCTGCAGTGAGCTAGGATCACACCACTGTACCCCTACCTGGGTGACAAGGCAAGACCCTATCTCTAGAAGAAAAAAAAAAATCTAAATAAATTGTCTTTTCAAGCAGGTGTCTTGGGGAGTCCACTTTCGCAAAAGTGCTACTATGGGAAAAATATTTTTGGAACATTTGTTATAGAACTGCCTTCAGGATTGGTTTATGAAACATTAAGAAAATTGTCTAACATCACATTTTGTTTTAGATGGTAGTTGCTTGAGCTCAGCACTGTTGATACTTGGGGCCAGACAGTTCTTTGTTGTGGGGGCTGTCTTGTGTTTTTGTTCTTTTTTTTTTTCTTTAAGGGGCAGAGTCTTGCTCTATTGCCCAGGCTGGAGTGCAGTGGTGTGATCATAGCTCACTGCAGACTTAAATTCCTGGCCTCAGGCAATCTTCCCACTTCGTCATCTCATCTAGCTGGGGATTACAGGTGCATGCCTCTATCCCTGGCCAAGTTATTTTTTTGTAGAAATGGGGGGGGTCTCGCTGTGTTGCCCAGGCTGGTCTTGAACTTCTACCCTCAAGCTGTCTTCCCACTTTGGCCTCCCAAAGTGATGGGATTACAGGTGTGAGTCACTGCACCTGGCCACAAGGCTGTACGTTAATACAGCAAAATTAGCAAAGAATTAAGGCACACATGGGGCAGTGTTCAAGGGAAGCCAGGTACAGGCTTCTGGGAGTCCCCAGCAGAGTCACACAGGTGCACTAATTCTCTGGCAACCATGATGATGATGTGTGTGAAATGTTGCCAACCAGGGAAGCTTGGTAGGAGCTCAGTGCCTGGGTTTGCATTAGGGGCAGGTCACATAAGCACCCTTTGCTTGGCATATACCAAAAGTCTAGACTCCCAGAGGGAAAGCGGTGTTCAGCATAAACCATATTGTTTGTACAAACAGTTGAGGCACACTGAGCCACTCTTACCAATTCTGTTAATGGTGGAAACCCTGTAAGTATGCAGACAGTAGCCAAGGGCTAAACTTGTAAGCAGCCTACAAGCAGGATAAGCAGTCAGGTGGTCATATTCACACTTTTCTACTTACTACCTTATTACCTTTCTAAAAATCTAAGCTGGGTGTGATGGCTCGCACCTGTAATCCCAGCTACTTGGGAGGCAGAGGTGGGAAGATCGCTTGAGCCCATGAGTTTGAGACCAGCTTGGGCAACATAGTGAGACCTTGTCTCTACAAAAAAAATCAAAAAAATAGCTGGGCATGGTGGTGTGACTGTAGTCACAGCTGCTTGGGAGGCTGAGTTGGGAGGATCACTTGAGCCCAGGAGATCGAGACCAGTTTGAGTAACATAGTGAGACCTTGTCCTTACAAAAAACCAAAAAAATTAGCTGGGCATGGTGGTGTGACTAGTCACAGCTACTTGGGAGGCTGAATTGGGAGGATCACTGGAGCCCGGGAGTTGGAGACCAGCCTGGGCAATGTAGCAAGACCTAATGCTTACCTGTAGTCCCAGCTACTTTGGAGGCTGAAGTAGGAGGATCACTGATGCAAATAGCCACTCTACTGCAGCCTGGGCAACATAGCGAGACCTCATCTCCTAAAAAAAAAAAAAAAAATTAGAATCCTAAAGTTGTAATTTGCAAAACTCATGTGGCCCCAAGGGCTTGGGAGAAAGGAGCATGGACTTGCGTATTCTTCAAGGGATTGGGAGGACCCGAAGAGATGCTTAGGAATGAAACCACAGGCTCTTAACACCCTATTGTGGGGTAAAAGTAATACACCTTGACCTGAACTTGGTCAGCAGCATCCACGTGGGATGGATCAGCCGGGGAAGCTGTTAGGGGCCCTGTTTTCTCCTGTCTGGTGAGTGATGAAGAGTCTCCTTTCCTTCCTTAGAACCTGGGCCCTTCTGTCTTCGCTGGAGTGGCGGTGATGGTCCTCATGGTGCCCGTCAATGCTGTGATGGCGATGAAGACCAAGATGTATCAGGTAATGCCTGTGTCTCCGTGGGCCCCCAAGCCGGGCCCTAGGCAGGGGCCTCTCCATGCGGATTTTAGTCCAGTTCCTTCTGCTCTGTCCCTGGGGTTCTCAGCCTTGCCTGCCAATTGGAGTCACCTGGGGAGCCTTAACAAATGCTGATGCCCCGGCCGCATATCTGGGATTCTGATTCACTTATTGTGGGTGGGGTCTGGACATCAAGATGTTTTAAAGCTTCCCAGGTCATTGTATTGGGCAGCCAAGATTGAGAGCTCCTGACACATGGTTAGATCTTGTAGGCTGGTGACTGGAATCAGAAGGTCTGTGAGCCTCCGAGAGAGTCCTTGTTTCCCACTGTCTTGCTTATTATGTGTATGCGTGACTCAGCTTTCAAGAGTTGAGTACAAATTACCCCCTACTTTTTTCCCTCTTTTTAGCTCTTACCTTATACCAGACATGGTGTTAATCTCTTTATTTAAATTAAAATAATTAATTTCTAAAATGGGGCCTTGCTGTGTTGCCCAGGTTGGTCTCAAACTCCTGGGCTTAAGTGATCCTGTTGCCTCAGCACCTCAAAGTGTTGGGATTACAGGTGTGAGCCACCATACCCAGCTTTCAGCTTTTTATTTTTGGAGATATTTTGTATTTTAAAAAGTTTAAATACCCAAATAATAGAGTGAGGTTTCTTATTATAAAAAAGTTCAAATCAAGCTGGGCTCACCCCTGTAATTTCAGCATTTTGGGAGGCCAAGGTGGGTGGATCACCTGAGCTTAGGAGTTCAAGACCAGCCTGGGAAACATGGTGAAACCCTGTCTGTACCAAAAAAAAAGTTAGCTGCGTGTGGTGATGCGTGCCTATAGTCCCAGCTACTTGGGAGGCTGAAGCATGAGGATCACCTGAACCCAGGAGGTAGAAGCTGTAGTGAGCCATGATTGTGCCACTGCACTCCAGCCTGGGCAACAGAGTGAGATCCTGTCTCAAAAAAAAAAAAAAGTTTAAATCGTACAAAAGTACATAAATTAAAAGAGGATACCCCCTTCCCTACTCTCTCAACCACTGCAAATATATAGAAGCAAATCCTTCTAGAACTTTCTATGTATGTATATACAGACCTGATGAATGGTATAGGTTTGTTTTTATATATGTGGGTTTTATTTTGTTTGTTGAGATGGAGTCTCACTTTGTTGCCCAGGCTAGAGTGCAGTGGTGCGATCTTGGCTCACTGCAACCTCTGCCTCCCTGGTTCAAGCAGTTCTCCTGCCTCAGCCTCCCGAGCAGCTGGGATTACAGGTGCCCACCACCACACCCAGCTAATTTTTGTATTTTTAGTAGAGATGAGGCTTCACCATGTTGGCCAGGCTGGTCTTGAACTCCTTACCTCAGGTGATCCACCTGGCTCGGCCTCCCAAAGTGCTGGGATTATAGGCATGAGCCACCATGCCTGGCCATTATATATGTTTTTTTTGTGTGTGATATTATTACCATACCTGTTTTTACCTAAATGGGCCCACATGGCAGCATGATTTTTGTCTTTTAGTGCCTTGCTTTGGGGACCTCTCTGTGCTGTGCCGTATAGCTTCAATTCATTCTCCCCACCTGGTGCCTTTTGGTCTATAACGGAGATGGTGCGGTTTATTTCTCTGCTCTTCTGTTGATGGATATTTATGGTGTGCTGTGGAATTCCAAATGGGAGCACTTGGCTGGACTGTTGGTACCACAGGGAGATGAGTTTCAGGACATGGGCCCATTGGAAGGAGAGGCCTCACGGGGTAGGGTTGGGTGGGATGGGTGAGGCAGGGGCTTTAGGATCGAGTCACCCTTCAGTCTCTTGATGTGTAGGATGCCCTGAGTGGCCCGACTCAACCCATTTCAGTCCCTGGCCTCCAGATCACGTAGCTTAAATTCTTCCCATCTGTGACCCGGGGATGACTGTAGCACTAAACGATAGAGTTCTTGTGATTGTTAAGTGTCTGAATACATGTAAAATGCTTAGAAAAGTTGCTGGTATACACAAAATCCTGGGTGGTAGTAAAAATATTTAACAACTGCACTGCACAAGTATCCACTATTTGGAACCAGTGCTAGCCAGTACAGAAACATTTCACTATTTTAACAACCATGGGCCAGGCACAGGGGCTCGTGTCTGTAATCCCAGCTCTTTGGGAGGCTGAAGCCGGAGGGTGGCTTGTGGCCAGGAGTGCAAGACCAGCCTGAGCAACATAGCAAGGTGCCATTTCTACAAAACATACAAAAATGAGCTGGGTGTGGTGGCATGTGCCTGTGGTCCCAGCTACTAAGGAGGCTGAGGTGGGAGGATCGCTTGAGCCCAGGAATTCAAGGCTGCAGTGAGCTATGATTGTGCCACTGCACTGCAGCCTGGATGCCAGAGTGAGATGCTGTTTCCAAAAAAAAGAAAACTGGGCTGACAAGAAATAAGAAAACAGGCTGGGTGTGGTGGCTCACGCCTGTAATCCCAGCACTCTGGGAGGCCGAGGTCGGTGGATCACTTGAAGTCAGGAGTTCGAAACCAGCCTGGCCAACATAGTGAAGCCCCATCTCTATTAAAAATAGAAAAATTAGCCAGACATAGTGGCAGGCATTTATAGTCCCAGCTACTCAGGAGGCTGAGGTAAGAGAATCTCTTTAACCCAGGAGGCAGAGGTTGCAGTGAGCCGAGATCATGCTACTGCACTCCAGCCTGGGCAACAGAGTGAGACTCTGTCACAAAAAAAAAGAAAAAATAAGAAAACAGAGAAGAAAAACACCACCACCATGTTTCCTGTGTTTGGGTCAGCAGAATAGGGACTGAATCCCTTCTTTTCTGCACACCTGAAGGGTTTTTCTTGCCTCTATTCCTGGATTCTAAATTGAGTATGTTTCTCCAATGTCTAACCTAACATGATTTGAAGGGTTTTCTTTTCCTTGATAGCGGGGTCTTTTGGTGTGGTCTTGGGGCTCAAGAGTAGGGCTCATAGGGATTACAGGGTCAGCTCTCCCACCCTCAGGAGGCCCATTTTTAATAGACGGTGATGTTGAGGCCCAGTGTGGTGGCTCACACCTGTAATCCCCACACAGGAGTTTGAGACCAGCCTGGGCAGCATGGTGAAACCCCATCTCTATTGAAAAGAAAAAAAAAATCAATATAAAAAACATTTACATGTCAAAGTATATAATAAAGTTTATGAAAAAAATAGCTGGTGATGTTGAGTGATGGGCTGATGCCAGGGTCGCCCCAGATGTGTTGACTGCCCTTCTCTTCCAAGGTGGCCCACATGAAGAGCAAAGACAATCGGATCAAGCTGATGAACGAAATTCTCAATGGGATCAAAGTGCTAAAGCTTTATGCCTGGGAGCTGGCATTCAAGGACAAGGTGCTGGCCATCAGGCAGGAGGAGCTGAAGGTGCTGAAGAAGTCTGCCTACCTGTCAGCCGTGGGCACCTTCACCTGGGTCTGCACGCCCTTCCTGGTGAGTGAAGCCACATTTTTCCTGGCCCTCATTGTTTGGTGTTTTATTTTGTCTGCGTACCTGAATATTTTTAAAAGGTCACTATGTCGCCCAGGTGCAGTGGCTCATGCTTGTAATCCCAGCACTCTGGGAGGCCAAAGCAGGTGGATCACCTGAGGTCAGGAGTTCAAGACCAGCCTGGCCAACATGGTGAAACCTAGTCTCTACTAAAATACAAAAAAATAAGCTGGGTGTGATGGCACATGCCTGTAGTCCCAGCTACTTGGGAGGCTGAGGCAAGAGAATTGCTTCAACCTGGGAGGCGACAGTTGGAGTGGGCCAAGATCATGCCACTGGTCTCCAGCCTGGGTGAGAGAGCAAGACCTTGTCTTAAAAAAAAAAAAAAAAAAAGTCACTGTGTCCGCAAGGCCTTCCCTGAACACTTGGTTTAAACATTTGCCATCTTCTCCATTCTCCTTTATTTTATTCACACTTAGCAGCTTCTAGCCAACCTGTTTAGGAACCATTCGTTATCTATTTACTGTGATATAAGCAGCTTGTGCCAGAATGTAAACCAGTGCCCCCTGCTTCCTGCATTAAGATAGCCTTGCAAGACAAAAAGTGTGAGCTGAGTCGAACGGCACGCTTGGTGCCATAGTTGATCTACATTATGGTGCTGCCTCCTTATTTTGTCACCAACTGGTCACAAAGTGTGGACTGTCAGTGTCTCATGGGCCACATGTCAAATGGTATGGTCTAAACACACTCTAAAATTTACTTATTTTGGGCTGGGTGCGGTGGCTCATGCCTGTAATCCCAGCACTTTGGGAGTCCAAGGTGGGTAGATCACTTGAGGCCAGGAGCTTGAGACCAGCCTGGCCAACCTGGTGAAACCCTGTCTCTGCTAAAAAAAAAAAAAATTACCTGGGCATGGTGGTGCGTGCCTATATTCCCAGCTACTCAGGAGGCTGAGACATGAGAATCCCTTGAACCTGGGAGGCAGAGTTTGCAGTGAGCCGAGATCGAGCCACGGTACTCCAGTCTGGGCAACAGAGCAAGACCCTGTCTCAAAAAAGTAAAAAAAATAAATAAATAAGTAAAATAAAATGTACTTATTTCATTGTCTGCTTTTCCCCACTAGGATGTCAGCTCCAGATGGGCATTTTTGTCTTTTCTATTGACTGCTGTGTCCTCAGTATGTAGAACAGTGCATAGCAGGTGCTGAACAAATATTTGTCATCCATTGTAAACAAACAAACAAAAAAATACAGAAAGATATAAAATGAAAAGTATATTGTCCTCTCTTCCATCAGTTCCTCTCTTCCAAAGTGACAGTTTTGCATATGCTTTTAGAGGAAAATGGACAAGCATATAGGTATTTAAAAAGACTTTGACAGATTTAAATGGAATCATACTGTACATAGTGTTCTCTTTTCTGTAGTTAATAATATATAGTCTTGGTTCATTCATTCTGATCTACTTCATTTTAGTTTTTTTGGGGGGTTTTGTTTTGTTTTGAAATGGGGTCTGGCTCTGTCCCCCACGCTGGAGTACTGTGGTGTGATCATAGCTCACTGCAGCCTTGAACTCCTGGGCCCAAGCAATCCTTCTGCTTTAGCTTCCTAAGTAGTTGGGACTCCAGGTGCACCGCTACCACTCCCAGCTTGTTTCATTTGCATTCATGATGGATGCTTGCCTGATGTGTGGATGTGCCCTGCTGGAATTACCCTTTCTACCATTCCTTGCAAAAACAGGTTGTTCCCTGTTTTTTTTGCTATTATGATCCATGCTACACTGAAGGTTCTGTTACCTGTCCTAGGGTATGGTAATGGATCTATCCCTGCCTAGCTGGCTTCGAAAAGTTTAGACAATAGTGCAACTTACCATTTGGCAAAGTTGGCCGCAAATCAGGAGACCACATAGAGATGGACTATGGAAATTCCCTTTTAAGCACAGTTAAAAACAGTTAATGGTGAAGGATGACTTCAAATCAGGCCCCATGTTTGTTTTTTCTTTCTTTTTATTAACTGTGTCATTCTTTTTGTAATGTTGTGCTCATTACAACTATTCCTTCTTGGTCAGGTTGGCAAATTATATGTTTTTCTGGCAAGTTTCTGTGAAGCAGTTAAACATGTTTACGAATATGAACTTTTTGGTTAAACTACCACCTGCTTCATCTTAGCTGAGTTGCAGGTGGACTGTCTAAGGAAGCTCCAGCCGTTTCAGCATTTGCGAAAGCGTGTTCATGCTGACACTGAATTTTCTTAGTCTTGCCTTACATCTCTCAGGGTCTGGAACTGCAGGAGAGATGGTGTTCAAATTCAAGCTTGCATCAGAATCACCTGGAGAACTTGTTATTATATTTTATTATTATTTATTTATTTATTGAGATGAAGTCCCAGTCTGTCACCCAGGCTGGATTGCTGTGGCACGATCTTGGCTCACTGCAGTCTCCGCCTCCTGGATTCAAGCGATTCTTCCACCTCAGCCTCCAAGTAGCTGGGATTACAGGCGTGCAACAACCATGCTCAGCTAATTTTTAAAATATCTTTAGTAGAGATGGTGCTTCACCATGTTGGCCAGGCTGGTCTCGAACTCCTGACCTCAGGTGATCCGCCTGCCTTGGCCTCCCAAAGTGCTGGGATTACAGGTGTGAGCCACTGTGCTGGCTGACAGCTTGCTACTATAAAACTCAGCTTTCTGGGCCCCACCCAAATTTTCAGTTTTAGTAGGTCTGGGTGGGGCCTGAGTATTTGCATTCCTAACATATCCCTAGGTGCTGCTGCTTCTGGTTCAGGTCAACATGTAGAGACACTGGAGTGGATCCTCACTGCCTAAAGTATGGTCCGTGGACCAGCAGCCATGGCATCACCTGGTGCTTGTTAACAGTGCAGAATTTCAGGCCTCAGCCCAGATCCACTGAAACTGAATCTGAGTTGTAACTAGTTCTCTAGGTGGTGTGTATGCACATTAAATTTCGAGAGAGACTGGCAGAAAGTAGGAGTAAAGAAACTTTTTTCTGTAAATACTTTTGGAATTCCGGGCCATATAGTCTGTGTCACAAATACCAGTCTCTTCCAGCATAGTGCAAAAACAGCCTTAGATAATATGGAAATTGATGGGCGTGGCTATGTTCCTGTAAAAAAGTATTTAGAGACACCAAAATTTGAATTTTATAGAATTTGCTTGTGTCGTGTAATATTCTTTTGATTTTTTTTTTTAACTTTTAACAAATATGAAATCTGGCTGGGCGCAGGGGCTCATGCCTGTAATCTCAGCACTTTGGGAGGCAGAGACAGGCGGGTTGCTTGAAGCTAAGAGCTTGAGACCAGCCTGGCCAACATGGTGAAACTCTGTCTACTAAAAGTACAAAAATTAGCTGGAAGTGGTTGTGCGCACCTGTGGTCATAGCTACTCAGGAGGCTGAGGCAGGAGGATCACTTCAACCCAGGAGGCAGAAGTTGCAGTGAGCCAAGATCATGCCACACACTCCTGGCTGGGCAACAGAGTGAGACCCTTTCCCGCCGCCACCCCCTGTCCCCCACTCCCCCACCAAAAAAAATTAGCCAGGCATGGTGGAGGATGCCGGTCATCCCAGCTTTTTGGGAGGCTGAGGTACGGGAATCGTTTGAACCCGGGAGGCGGAGATCACAGTGAGCTGAGGTCACGCCACTGCACTCTAAGCCTGGGCAACAGAATAAGACTCTGTCTCAAAAAAAATAAAAAAAATGAAATCAATGCTGAGCTCATGGGCCTTGTGTAAACAGGTGTCGGCCAAATGTGGACCTCAGCCATCCTTGGCCAGCCCCTGGCTTAAAGGACTGGAATGTTCTTCTGAGAGTCAGGACACCTGCCACATGCTACTGCCAGCCCACAGTGTGACCCCAAAGCTGGTCATCTCACCTCGCTGGCTCTAGATTTTGTCACATGGAAAATGAAGGGGTTAGATTCCAAGCATGTCAAATACTGGGCTCTGTCCTCCCTCCTCATGCCCACAGCAGACACCCACAGTCACGCATGGGGTTCTTTCCCACTGAGTTATGTTCAAGCAGCCCTCCAGGTGACTGGTGCCAGTGGCCTAGAGTTGAGCAAGAAATGGCATCTCGTTGCCCTTCTGTAACTCTGTGTTCCCTAAGATCACTTCCAGCTCCAATGCCCTTGCATTCTGCCTTGTACATTGCATTCTTCTTACACTCCAATACCTTGACTTTACCGGGGTGCACTGATGAACGCTCTCTTTTTTTGTTTTTTGGAACCAAGTCTCGCTCTGTCACCCAGGCTGAAGTGCAGTGGTGCCATCTCAGCTCACTGCAACCTCCACCTCCCAGTTTAAGCAATTCTCCTGCCTCAGCCACCCGATTAGCTGGGATTACAAACACGCACCACCATGCTTTGTTAATTTTAATATTTTTAGTAGAGATGGGTTTTTGTCATGTTCGCCAGGCTGGTCTCGAACTCCTGACCTCAAGTGATCCACCTGCCTTGGCGTCTGAATGTGCTCAGATTACAGGCATGAGCCACCACGCCTAGACTCTCCTTTTTTTTTTTTGAGAAGGAGTCATGCTCTCTCGCCAGGCTGGAGTGAAGTGGCACGATCTCAGCTCACTGCAATCTCCGCCTCTTGGGTTCAAGCGATTCTCCTGCCTCAGCCTCCCGAGTAGCTGAGATTACAGGCGCCCGCTACCATGCCCAGCTAAGTTTTGTATTTTTAGTAGAGATGGGGTTTCACCAGGGTTCAAGCAATTCTCCTGCCTCAGCGTCCTAGTAGCTGGGATTACAGGTGCACGCCACCATGCCAAGCCAATTTTTTGTATTTTTAGTAGAGATGGGGTTTAGCCATGTTGGCCAGGCTGGTCTCAAACTCCTGGCCTCTAGTGGTCCACCCACCTCGGCCTCCCAAAGTGCTGGGATTACACGTGTGAGCCACCATGCCCGGTGGGTCTTACTTTAAAAAGTAGGAAGTAATGTATTTGCATATGGTGAAACATAATTAAAGCTGCACCAGATGGTATTCATACAGCCGGACTTCTCCGCACGTGGCCACCTCAGCCTGCTGACATTCGCCAACAGGTCATCCTTTGTCCCTGTGTTGTAGGGCCTGGCCTGCACATTGTAGGATGTTTCCCAGCATCTGTGGCCTCTCCCTGCCAGATGCTAAGTCGTACTTCTTCCTGTTCTTCCCAGTGGTGACAATGGAAAATGGCTCCAGGCATTGTGAAGTGTCCCCTTGGGGGACAGAATTCTCCCAGTTGAGAACCACAGTCCATAGTGAAAGGCCCAAGCCCTTCCTCCCAACACCAGTCACCTTGCTTCCCTCTCTCCATGTTTCTTGTGTGTTTTTCCAGAGTCTGCGTCTGTATCACTGTAATGGTGGATACATGTCATACAAGTAGTTACGGTTACTTGATTCTGTTTACTTTACTTTTATACAAGTGATAGTAAGAGTCATACATAAATACATACAAAATGGCTTTTTTTTCTTTTTTTCTTTTTTTTTTTCTTTTTGAGACAGGGTCTCACACTGCTGCCCAAGCTGGAGTGCAGCGACATGATCTTGGCTCAGTGCAACCTCTGCCTCCCAGGCTCAAGTGGTTCTCCAACCTCAGCCTCCCGAGCAGCTGGGACTACAAGCATGCACCACCATGCCCAGCTAATTTCTGTAATTTTTGTAGAGACAGGGTCTCACTTTGTTGCCCAGGATGTTTTCAAACTCCTGAGCTCGAGCAATCCGCCTGCCTCTGTCTCCCAAAGTGCTGTGATTGTAGGTATGAGCCACTGTGCCTGGCCTTGATGGCATTTTGAAAGGTCTTCTCTTAGAGGAAAAGATCCAAGCCAGAGGGTGCTGGTGATGAGGTTTGGTCTGTGCCTTGTGTCCCGCTTAGGAGGGGATGGGCAGTGTGTTCTCACAGCTTTTTGCTCTGCACACTGGATTCGTTGGCAAAACCCACAGTTTCCAGGTTGTCACTAAACTTTGCTTATCACTTCCTGCCCTGTTCCCCATTAGGAAACCACAGCAGAAGATGCTTAAGAGCAGGACTGGCTTTTCTTCTCTTTTTTCTTTCTTTCTTTCTTTCTTTCTTTCTTTCTTTCTTTCTTTCTTTCTTTCTTTCTTTCTTTTTTTTTTAAAGAGACAGGGTCTTGTTTTGATGCCCAGGTTGGAGTACAGCGGCTTGACCACAGCTCACTGCAACCTCCAACTCCTGAGCTAAAGTGATCCTCCTGCCTCAGCCTCTGGAGTAGCTGGGATTACAGATGTGAGATACTGAACCCGGCTACCGGCTTTACTTTACTTAACCTTTTCTTGACCTTCCTTGCCATTTAGTTTCCCGGAGTTTCCAGAAACAGAGTTTGTTGAGCTGTTTGGCAAGAAACAGATGGGCCTGGGTGTCAGTTAGGGAGACCTTGTCCTGGCCGAGGCATCGAAGCCTCTGACTACATTAGGATAAAATATGTGGCCTTCAGTTCCCCTGGAAGGTGTCTGAGTGTTTTTTCCACTGGTGCATTCCTGTGCTTCAAAGACGATGAGGTGTTTACCCAGCGGTAGGTGTGATGGAACACAGAGGCCAGGGAAGGCCAGGGATGCCATCCAGGGACTGATGGCACTGTTTTTCTGGAATGCCAAGCCTGGCATTTACCACATCCACCTAATGCACTTTCCTGAAATAGCATTGCCAGGCAACCGTCAATATTTAACATTTTCTGTCTTGGATGATTTGTGAGCTTCTTGCCTTCTGTTTACCTGGAATCTCCCTTTGTTAGAATAATTCATCATTCTCTGTGGTAATGATCTGTCCTGTAGTTCTCTGCTGATCATATCCTAGGGTCCATGGAGACACGGCCACGACCATGTCATTTTATTTATTTATATATTTATACATTTCTGTATTTTTGAAACGGAGTCTCATTCTGTCGCCCAGGCTGGAGTGCAGTGGCACAATCTCAGCTCACTGCAACCTCCACCTCGTGGGTTCAGCTGATTCTCCTGCCTCAGCCTCCTGAGGAGCTGGGATTACAGGTGTGTGCCACCACACCTGGCTAAGATTTTTGTCTTTTTAGTAGAGATGGGGTTTCACCATGTTGGCCAGGTGCGTCTCAAACTCCTGACCCCAAGTGATCCGCCCACCTCGGCCTCCCAAAGTGCTGGGATTGCAGGCGTGAGCCACCACGCCCAGTCAGACCTTGTCATTTTGTGCTTGTACCCCCTAAGCATAGGGAACTTGGCAAATGGTTCATGCTCCGTAAATGTATGTAGGTAAATGAATAAATACATGAATGAATGAATGGTTGAAATAAATCATATTAGTTAGGAACTGTCTTGCAAATGAAGAAACGTAGCTTAAATCAACTAGAGTAAGAGAAGCGGGGGATTTTTGAGTCATGAAACTGAAAAGTCTAGAAAAAGACTTTCAAGCATGATGGGGTTCCAGGCATAGCTGGATCTAGGAGTTCCCAAGACAATGTTGGGAATAACAACGTCTCTGACTCTCAGCTCTCTTTTCTTGATGGTGGTTTCTTTATTAGCTGGCAGTTTCCTGATCATCCTGTCATCTCAGCAACCTCTGTGAACAGAGAGTCTTACTCTTTTCCCCTAATAGTTCCTGCAAAGCTATGGGATTGAGTCTCATTGGTTGTGGTCGATCACATGCTTCTTCCTGAGCCAGTCACTGAGCCCAGGGAGATAGGATGCTTGGGTCAGCCAGGGCTGGGTCATGTCTTTCAGGGCTTGGGGCCAAGGTAGGGGGTGAGGGAGGAGGTTCATCTGTGGCTGAAGCTCATAGGTTGAGATTGGGAGAAGTTCAGTTCCCCCAGAGAAAATTGCGTGTTGCCATAAACAGAGCAATAGATGCCAGGCAGGCAGTAAGAGCAGATAACTGCACACAGGGCATCAGGATTTTTAGGGGGTGGGCTGGAGTGTAGGGGTTCCGTTCATTGGTTTTCCACGTTTCTCAGAAAAGGCACCTAGGGGACAGGTGCTCCTCACTGTGTATGAAGGACTTTTGCACCTTTGACCCTCGCCTATTACAAGGCGAACTCCAGTCTCCTCCTGCCTGGAGCCCCAGTCATTGTGCCCATCCTACCAGCCTCTTCGGATTTCCAAACACTGCCTGTAGGGAGCCTGTTAAAGCCTGTGCTTCCACTAGACTGTGTGTCTCAGGGTTGCCAAGCCCACCTCAGTCCCCAGTGCATAATGGGTGCTCAGTTAATGACTGAGGGATGGATGGCTAGATGACTTCCTACTTCTGGAGAAGCCAGGACCGTGGACCTGAAAGGGGCTGCGTGATGTTGTCCTGTCCCCTCTCTGTGTGTGCCCTGTGCTGCCAGCAGCTGGCATCGATTGGTACTTGGCTCACCAAGGGGGCTGATATGTTTTGGTGGTGAGATGCCTGAGGCCTGGTTTGCTTCACTGCTGAAGAGACACCTCTGATGTGCTCTTCTGCCCTCAGGCAAATTCACCTACCCCTTCCCCACCCATTTATCCACTCCTACCCATCCATCATCTACCCAGCAGACATTCACTGAGCGCCATGATCTGGGCTCTGTCCTAGGCTCTGACAATACAGCAGCGAATACTACAAGTAATAATCTCCAGTCATGGAACATTCATTTTCATGGAGAGAGACAGACAAGGAACAATAGGCACAATAAATAAAACCTAGTGCTAGAGAAAGCCATCCTAAGTGCTATAGGAAGAAAAGAGTCAGGTCTTTGTAATAGGGGTGGCTTGCAGTTTTAAGTAGGGTGGTCTAAGCTCACTGAGAAGGTGACACTTGAGGAAAGACTTGATGGAGGTAAAGAGGCCAACCAGGGAATAGCTAGAGCACATGCAAAGGCCCTGGGGCACTACTGTGCCCCTTCATAGGTGGGATAACCATGGAGGCTGAAACAGTGAAAGTGAGGGGAGAGTGACAGATGAGGCCAAATGAGGTACAGGGAAGGGACTTTACAAATCAGCTGGGCCCTGGGATCTGAGTTAGCACTTTGACTTCTACACTAACAAATAGGTTGACTTTGGAGAGGTACTTTTTAAAAAATTACTTATTTAGAGACAGGGGCCTCACTCTGTTACCCAGGCTGGTGCGGGGGCACAGTCATAGCTCACTGCAGCCTCGACCTCTTGGGCTCAAATGATTCTCCTGCCTCAGCCTCCCTAGTAGCTAGGACTACAGGTGCGTGCCACTATGCCTGACTTATTATTATTATTATTATTTTGAGAGGGAGTCTTGCTCTGTCGCCCAGGCTGGAGTGCAATGGCACGATCTTGGCCCATTGCAACCTCCACCTCCCGGGTTCAAGTGATTCTCCTACCTCAGCCTCCCTAGTAGCTGGGACTACAGGCACGCACCACCACACCTGGCTAATTTTTGTATTTTTAGTAGAGACAGGGTTTTGCCCTGTCAGACAGGCTGTTCTTGAACTCCTGACCTCAGGTGATCCACCTGCCTTGGCCTCCCAGCGTGCTGGGATTACAGGGTGAGCCATTGAGCCCAGCCACCTGGCTTGTTTTTTAAAAACTTTAGTAGAGACCCAGCCTTGCTCTTTTGCCCAAGCTCAGCTCAAACTTCTGGCATCAAGTGATCCTCCCTCCTTGGCCTCGCAAAGCATTTGGATTACAGGCATGGGCTACCATGCCTATTGAAATTTATTTTTTTAATGGAGGTATAATTCACCATTTAAAAGTGTGCAATTCAGTGGTTTTTTTATGTAGGTGGTGTGATGCTCACCCAGTGGGTTTTTTGTAGGTGGTGTGAAGGTCACCAGTGGGTTTTTGTAGGTGGTGTGAGTCACCCAGTGGGTTTTGTGTAGGTGTGTGAAGGTCACCCAGTGGGTTTTTGTGTAGGTGGTGTGAAGGTCACTCAGTGGGTTTTTGTGTAGGTGGTGTGAAGGTCACTCAGTGGGTTTCTGTGTAGGTGTGTGAAGGTCACCCAGTGGGTTTTTGTGTAGGTGTTGTGAAGGTCACCCAGTGGGCTTTTGTGTAGGTGGTGTGACGCTCACCCAGTGGGTTTTTTGTATAAATAATACGACAGTCACCACTAATTCCAGGACATTTTCAGTACCCCAAAAGGAAGCCCTGTACCTATTATCAGTTGCTCCCCAAACCTTCCATTCCATCCCAGGCAACCACTAATCTGCTTTCTGTCCGTCTCTATTTATCTACTCTGGACATCGCATATAAATGGAATCAAACAACAGGTGGCCTTTTCTGACTGTTTCTTTTTTTTTTTTTTTTTTTTTTGAGACAAAGTTTTTTCTGTCTTGTTGCCCACCTGGAGTGCAATGGCACGACCTTGCCTCACTACAACGTTTGTCTCCTAGGTTCAAGTGATTCTCCTGCCTCAGCCTACTGAGTAGCTGGGATTACAGGCATGCACCACCACTCCTGGCTAATTGTATATTTTTAGTAGAGACGGAGTTTCTCCATGTTGGTCAGGCTGGTCTGGAACTCCCGACCTCAGGTGATCCGACCACCTCAGCCTCCCAAAGTGCTGGGATTTCAGGTGTGAGCCACCCCGCCTGGCCATCTGACTGGTTTCTTAGCGTGATGTTTTCAAGGTTTATCCATGTTTTAGCATGTATAAGAATTTCATTCCTTTTTAGGGTTGAATAGTCTATCATGTAGATACATGTAGACCCTTTTGAGTAAAGAATATCTCTGGGCTGGGCATGGTGGCTCACACCTGTAATCCCAGTATTTTGGGAGGCTGAGGCAGACGGATCACTTGAGGCCAGGAGCTCAAGACCAGCCTGACCAACATGGCGAAACCCCATCTCTACTAAGAAAAATACAAAAAAATTAGCTGGGCGTGGTGGTGGGCGCCTATAATCCCAGCTACTTGGAGGCTGAGGCATGAGAATCGTTTGACCCTGGGAGGCAGAGGTTGCAGTGAGCTGTGATCGCACCACTGCACTCCGTCTTATGCAAAAGAATGAGACTGTGACTCAAAAAAAAAAATTGTCTTTAGGTAAGATGCCAGTGTTTCATTACCACTTAGAAGATTGGAGCCAGGATGGGTGCAGTGGCTCATGCCTGTAATCCCAGCACTTTAGGTGGCCGAGGCAGGCAGATGGCCTGAGCCCAGGTGTTCGAGAACAGCCTGGGAAGCATAGGGAGACCCTGTCTCTACAAAAATAAAAAAATTAGCCAGGCATGGCGGTATGCGCCTGTAGTCCTAGCTACTCGGGAGGGTGAGGTGGGAGGAATGCTTGGGCCCAGGAGGTCGAGGCTTTGGTGAGCCATGATTGCACCGCTGCACCCAGGGATCATGTGTCCCTGTCGTTTTGAGCACCTTGCCTCCCTCTTGACATTGGAGCCTGGAAAATTTCTGTGCCATGGCTCAGCGTCATCTGTCTTGTTAATGTCAGAGCCAGAACACGAACCAACTCTGGCTGCCCATGGGACTGGGCTCTTGCTTGTGGGACCACATTAATAGATTCCTTGGAAGAATGATCTAAGGAATTTGGACCAAATCTTGTAACAAGAAATAAAAGCAGCTGCCATCTGTTGAGTTTTACTGTGCTTGGGCCCTGTGCAAATAAGCACCCTACATAAGCGCCAACAGCCCTTAAAAGCCTATCATGACTTCCATTTTATAGATGAGAAAATAGGGGCTCGCCTGGAGAGGTGAAATAACCAGGGTCCCACAGCGGATATATGGCAAAGTATATGGTTTTTTTTTTTTAAGCTGTATGACCTTCCAGGAAGTAACAATGAAATGGCAGTACTGAGACCCTGAAAATACATGGGACGATGGCAAGATGGCAGGGCTCTTTGGGTAGAGTGGGAGAGGCAGCTCCCATGAATGGTGAGAGGGAGGAGCCAGGTGGCCACCTAGATGGAAGATGGTTTCAGGCAGAGGAAATGGCAGGGGCAAAGGCCTGGCTTGGGGATTGTGCTTGGTGCTTTTGAGGAATACTAAGAATGCCCCTCTAGAACATCGCTGAGAAAGTTGATGGGAGAGGCCAGCTCTTTGGGCTCCTGGTCGTTGATTTATCCAGTTCATTCCTGGAGTGTTTAGTGAGCACCTGCTATGTGCCAGTTACTGCCCCAGGTGTTTCCACGACCTCCAGCAGCTGGTCAGTTGTGGCCACCTGGGGAGGGCCCGAGCACGTCCCCAGGGCCTGTCACTGCTCCTAGGATGATGACTGTCACTCAGTGCACAGCAGTCAGCACCGGGCGTTCTGCTTGCAGGTGGCCCTGTGCACATTTGCCGTCTACGTGACCATTGACAAGAACAACATCCTGGATGCCCAGACAGCCTTCGTGTCTTTGGCCTTGTTCAACATCCTCCGGTTTCCCCTGAACATTCTCCCCATGGTCATCAGCAGCATCGTGCAGGTACAGGGGGAAGCTGGGGCAACTTCCAAGAGGGGGCCTTGGGGTTCTAGGCCACAAAAGCATGGAAGTGCCCCTGAGCGCAGCCTCTAGGTCACACTCCCGATCGGGCTCCATGAGGCCCGGACCAAGGCTGCCATGCTTTTGTCTGGTCATGCCCGAAAGAAAGAAAATGCATTTGACTTCTTGACAGAGAATTTGCACTTGATTATATGAATCAAGTTTAATGCAGCAAGGCTTTCCCATGCTCTGGAAGAATCTTTCCGAAGCACTCTGTTCTCTTCTGCCATTCCTCCGCCATTCCTATCCTTTTTTTCAAAAATGTAGCTCTTGTCTGACTTGATTGATTTTACAACCCACTGATAGGTCTTGACCACCCACGCTTTGAGAAACCCCAACCTTACAGCCGGGTGCGGTGGCTCATGCCTGTAATCCCACCACTTTGGGAGGCTGAGGTGGGTAGATCACCTGAGGTCAAGATTTCGAGACCAGCCTGGCCAACATGGTGCAACCTCATCTCTACTAAAAATACAAAAATTAGCCATGTGTGGTGGCGGGTCCCTGTAATCCCAGCTACTCGGATGGCTGAGGCAGGAGAATTGCTTGAGCCCAGGAGGAAGAGGTTGCAGTGAGCCAAGATTGTGCCATTGCACTCCAGTCTGGGTGACACAACAAAAACTCCGTCTCAAAATAAAAAAAAAAGAAAAACCCCAACCTTACGGCCAGGCATGGTGGCAGATGCCTGTAATCCCAGCACTTTGGGAGGCCAAGGCAGGTGGATCTCTTAAGCCCAGGAGTTTGAGACTAGCCTGGGCAATATGGTAAAACCCTGTCTGTACAAAAAAAAAAAAAAAAAATCTATCTATCTATCTATCTATCTATCTATATCTATCTATCTATCTATTTATCTATCTATTCTATCTAATCTATCTATCTATTCTATCTAATCTATCTATCTATCTATCTATCTATCTATCTATCTATCTATCTATCTCTTATTTGAAAATTAGCCAGGCATGGTGGTGTGCCCCTGTACTCCCAGCTACTCAGGAGGCTGAGGTGGGAGGATCAGCTGAGCTGGGGAAGTTGAGGCTGCAGGGAGTCATAGTCACACGACTACACTCCAGCCTGGGTGAGGGGAGTAAGACCCTGTTTTTTGTTTTTTTTTTTTTTTTTCTTTTTTTTTTTACAAAAAAAAAACAATGTAGACCCTGTAGAATCTCTAAAATTCCTGCCATTGACTGTGTAAGGAGAGGTGGCTTTCTGTTTTGTCATACTTGGGCACTGTTGGAAGCTCCTGTCACTTTTCTGCACTATTTTAACGTTCTTTTTCCGAGCATTGCAAACACCCATTTTGAAAACTCCATTTTAACTACATAGACAAATCAACCTTAAAATTTGGTAGTATAACGCTGATTGCAGGGTTCATCAAAAACAAAAAAATCCATTTTATTATGAAAAATGTCAAGTGTACACAGAAGTAGAATAGCTTAAAGCTTGTAAGCTGGTATTAAAAAAAAAAAAAGAAAGAAAAAGAAAAAAAGCCAGGCATGATGGCTCACACCTGCAATCCCAGCACTTTGGGAGACCAAGGCAGGTGGATCACCTGAGGTCCGGAGTTTGAGACCAGCCTGGCCAGCATGGGGAAACCCTGTCTCTACTAAAAGTACAAAAATTAGCCAGATGTGGTGGTGGGTGCCTGTAATCCCAGCTAATCTGGAGGCTGAGGCACAAGAATCGCTTGAACCCGGGAGGTGGAGGTTGCAGTGAGCCGAGATCGTGCCACTGCACTCCAGCCTGGGCGACTGAGTGAGACTCAGTCTCCAAAAAAGGAAATAATACAACATGAACCCTATGTACACATCACTCAGTTTCAACATCAGCATTTTTTGGCTGGGCGCAGTGGCTCATGCCTGTAATCCCAGCACTGTGGGAGGCCGAGGTGATAGGATTGCTTCAGCCCAGGAGTTCAAAAATCAGCCTAGGCAACATAATGAGATCCCTACTCTACAAAAAACAACAAAATGGGTGTGGGGTGCACGCCTGCAGTGGCTACATGGGAGGCTGAGGCAGAAGGATCACTTGAGCCTAGGAGTTTGAGGCTGCCGTGAGTTATGTTTGCACCACTCTACTCCAGCCTGGGCAACAGAGCTAGACTCTGTCTCAAATAAAGAAACCAAGGCTGGGCGCAGTGGCTCACGCCTGCAATCCCAGCACTTTGGGAGGCCGAGGTGGGCGGATCACGAGGTCAGGAGATCGAGACCATCCTGGCTAACACTGTGAAACCCCGTCTCTGCTAAAAATACAAAAAAATTAGCCGGGCGTGGTGGCAGGCGCCTGTAATCCCAGCTACTCGGGAGGCTGAGGCAGGAGAATGGTGTGAACCCAGGAGGCGGAGCTTGCAGTGAGCCTAGATTGTGCCACTGCACTCCAGCCTGGGTGACAGAGCGAGATTCTGTCTCAAAAACAAAAAAACCCAAAACATTTTGCCACAGTTGATTTATCTCATCCTTTTTCAGTATCCCTCCCTTGTCCCTCTTTCCCTTCATTTGTTTTTAATGCTAAACTCTGCTATCTATCCCTTCATTCTTTCCTTTTTTTGCCAAATAATTTTAAAGCAAATCTCAGACCCCTTACATTCTACCCACAAATACTTCAGCATGCATTTCTTCCTACATAATATAACACCGTCATCATGTCTAAGCAAACTAACAATAAGTTTTTACAATAATAGCCCATATCCAAGTTTTCTGGAGTATCTCAGAAATACCTGTCCCATTGGGCTGTTTGAATTGGCTCTGTTGTATTTGCTATTATGTTTCCAGAGTCCCTTTTCCACTAGGCCTCTGCCCTTTTCTTCTTTTATTTTTATTTGTATTTATTTATTTTTTGAGATGGAGCCTCACTCTGTCACCCAGGCTGGAGTGCAGTGGCATGATCTTGGCTCACTGCAACCTCCGCCTTCCCGGGTTCGAGTGATTTTTCTGCCTCAGCCTCCCAAGTAGCTGGGATTGCAGGTGCGTGCCACCATGCCAGGCTGATTTTATATATATATATATATATATATATATATATTTTTTTTTTTTTTTTTTTTTTTTAGCAGAGGCGGGGTTTCACCATGTTGGCCAGGCTGTTCTCAAACTCCTGACCTCAAGTGATCTGCCTGCCTCAGCCTTCCAAAGTGCTGGGATTACAGGTTTGAGCTACCACGCCCAGTCATTTGCCCATTTTTTCTGAAATACCTTTCATGGGCTTTTAAAACAAAGCAGAACCAAAACCTGTTTCTTTTTTGTTTTTTGTTTTGTTTTGTTTAATTCTAAAGTATACACTGGTTCTAAGAAATGTGGGACCTTCAGAAATAAGGGAGGGCGTGTGCACCTCCACACCCAGGGAAACCCTTGAAAGTTAACCGTGGTTGGTTTTGCAAAAATGCTTTTTAAAACTAACTCTCCCCTGCCATTGCTCTCTGCATAGGCGAGTGTCTCCCTCAAACGCCTGAGGATCTTTTCTCCCATGAGGAGCTGGAACCTGACAGCATCGAGCGACGGCCTGTCAAAGACAGTGTGTGTGTGTTCGGTCCTGGTTTCTGGAAGTGGCCGCCTTCCCATCTCCCACTGGGTCCTCCCTACTTGCATTTCTTTGCTTTGGCTGCCCTCAGGTTTGACTCTGCCCAGCCACTTGTCTGCAAGACCCCGGGGGACATGGGTTCTGCAGAGCCAGTAGAAGGGAAGGGAAGCCTGGCCTCCTGGGCTTCTGTCCTGTCTTAGACTTCCCAGGAGGGTGAACTTGCACTTGCATTTTTGTTTTCTTGCTGAGGGACAGCAGCTGCTTGAGGCTTCCCCCTGAGAGTCACTTTCCAAGGCTTTGACCTTGATTCTATTCTGGGCTAAATGAGGACTCTGGAGGCTGGCCAGCCTCCACCACCCACAAGCTGTGTAGACTTAGGTCCGAACCTCAGTTTTATCTAGATAAGGGAAACAAAAGTACCTTTCTTTGGCCGAGTGTTACTTGGATTTTTGTTTGTTTGTTTGTTTGTTTGTTTTGAGACAGGGTCTCATTCCATCACCCAGGCTGGAGTGCAGTGGCGCAGTCACAGCTGTAACTGCAGCCTTGATTTCGCGGGCTCAGGTGATCCTCTGACCTTAGCCTCCCAAGTAGCTGGAACTACAGGCACACACAGCACCATACTTGGATAATTTTTTGGTATGTTTTGTAGAGACAGGGTTTCGCCATGTTGTCCAGGCCAGTCTCGAACTCCTCAGCTCAAGCAATCCACCTGCCTCAGCCTCCGAAAGTGCTGGGCTTATAGGCATGAGCCACTTCTCCTGGCCTTTTTTTTTCCCCAATATTAAACTTTTTTATTTGGAGAGACAAGGTCTTGCTTTGTCCCTCAAGTTGATCTTGAACTCCTGGGCTCAAGGATCCCTCTGCCTCAGCCTCCCAAAGTGCTGAGATGACAGATGTGAGCCACTACCCCGGCCATGCATTTTTATTGGCAGATTTGTTTGTTTTGTAGCTTGTTAATTTATCGCTTCCCAGCCCATCCCCCTGAGCCAGGGATGTTGTTTGTAACCATCTCTCTAGGCATTTAATAATAAATATTAGGCCGGGCACAGTGGCTCACGCCTGTAATCCCAGCACTTTGGGGAGCTGAGGCAGGTGGATCACTTGAGGTCAGGAGTTCGAGACCAGCCTGGCCAACATGGTGAAACCCCGTCTCTACTGAAAATACAAAAATTAGCTGGACATGGTGTTGGGCACCTGTAATCCCAACTACTCGGGAGGCCGAGGCAGGAGAATCACTTGAATCCAGGAGGTGGAGGTTGCAGTGAGCCGAGATCATGCCACTGCACTCCAGCCAGGGCAACAGAGAGAGACTCCATCTCAAAAAAAAAAAAATAATAATAAATATTAATGGCAGTAAGTGCAGTGACATGTTCACTTATAAAGCCCCTGTCATGCACATTCTGTTCCAAGGATGTCAATGTCCCAACTTGTCCATTACTCACCGTGGCACCCCTGGAGGAGAGAGGTGGAAACCCCCATTTTCCAGATGAAGAAAGTGGTCTCTGAAACTTGCCTGAGATTGCACAGCTGATCAAAAGAAAACCAGCATTCACACCCACAGCCCGTCGGTAGAGTCCATGCTCTTCCTGGCCATAGAGTATTGCCTCACTGAGATTTACTGAGCACCTACTATGTGCCAAGCACTGTGGGAAGTGCTCTGTGTGCACTGCCTCATAGACACCCCACCATAGCCCTCTGAAGTTGATTGCATGATTGTCAGCCGTATTTTACAGATGAATAAGTGAGGCACAGGCTGGGTGCAGTGGCTCGTACCTATAATCCTAGTACTTCGGGAGGCCAAGGCTGGAGGATTGCTTGAGGCCAGGAGTTTGAGACCACCTTGGGTAATGTAGTGAGACCTCGTCTCTACAAAAATTAAAAAATTCACCAGGCCTGGTGGTGCACCTGTAGTCCTAGTCACTTGAGAGGCTGAGGCAGGAGTTACTGGCTAAGCCCAGGAGTTCAAGGCTATAGTGAGCTATGATCGTGCCACTGTACTCCAGCCTGGGCATCAGAGTGAGACCCTGTCTCAAAAAAAAAAAAAAAGCACAGAGAAGTTAAGTAACTTGCCTGTGGCTACCCAGCTACGAAGTGGTAGCTCCAGGATTCAAACCCATACAGTCTGGCTCCAGAGTCCAATGAGTGTGGTCAGAAGACTGAATGTGTGTAAATGTCGGTTATACGGCATAAGCTGTGTCTGGCACCTCGCAGGCGCTCAGGTATCTTTAGTGGCACCTAAAATGTTTGACACAGCACCTGGTGTATAGAAGATGCTAAACAGATCATGGGAGTTGTCACGTCTCTGGTCTGAGCTAGATGGTCTCAGCATCTTCAGCTCAGCCCCCTGGTGTGGGGTTTCTTATCCTGGGTGCTACTGATATCTGGAGACACATTGTTCTTTGTGCTTGGGGACTGTGGGATGTTGAGCAGCAATCTGGACTCTACCCATTAGATACAGTAGTACCCACCCCAATTTTGACTACCAAAAGTGGCTCCAGACATCGCCAGATGTGCCTTGAGGGGCACAGTTGCCTCCAGTTGAGAACCGTGGCCCAAGTGTATGCTGCCTCCCAACACCCCTGGGCTGTGGTCATCTGGTTTCTGCTGTCCCAGTGTCCCACATCCCCTCACATCATAAGGGAATGATTCCATCTACTCTGGGGTCAAATTTCTCTGCTAAACACAGGCTGAAATTTGAGGTGGGCGGGGGGTGGTTTCTTGCTACTGAAGTTGTTCACAGCTCAATGCAAGCATCAGGAAACCCCTAGGCCCCTGGGTGCTGCCCGCACCGCAGCCCCTCCTTCCTGCCCTAATAGTGGCCTCCTAGGTGGTTGGACTTTCTGGAATGTTTAGCACGCTCTAGCCAGTGGGGGTCCCCTTGGCTGCTCCCCGCTCCCAAGCTAACCGTTCTCTGCAACCTCTCTCTCTCCAGTGGCTTTTCTTAAATCTCTTAAATAGCAACTCCCAGTTTCCTCATTCCACATCCACTCTTTTAGAAGAGCTGAGGGAGAAAGTTAATCTAGGTTAACCAGCACCTTCCTCTCTCTGTAGGTTTTTTGTTTTTTTGATGTATGGAGGAAGTTATTTCTTCATCTGACAACTTAAACAAAAAATGCTACTGTATTATCTCCAGATGGTCTTAAGGTGGCTCGTAATTCAGAGAGTTGCTTTTCTGTTTTATCTTTTTTCTTTTTCTTTTTCTTTTTTTTTTTTTTGGAGACAGAGTCTCACTCTGTTTCTCAAGCTGGAGTGCAGTGGCACGATCTTGGCTCTCTGCAGCCTCTGCCTTGGTTTCAAGCGATTCTCCTGTCTCAGACTCCTGAGTAGCTGGGACTACAGGCATGCACCACCACACCTGGCTAATTTTTGTATTTTTAGTAGAGATGGGGTTTCACCATGTTGGCCAGGCTGGTCTCGAACTCCTGACATCAGGTGAGCTGCCCGCCTCGGTCTCCCAAAGTGTTGGGATTACAGGCATGAGCCCCTGCGACTGGCCTGCTTTTGTTTTAAGTGAGAGATGTGAAGTAAAAGGAAAATAACAGGAAGAAGAGTAAAAGAAGACAGAGGTGCTAGGAGCCTTAGAAGTGTGGAGCTGGCCGGGCGCGGTGTCTCATGCCTGTAATCCCGGCACTTTGGAAGGCCGAGGCAAGCAGATCACTTGAGGCCAAGAGTTCGAGACCAGCCTGAGCAACATGTCAAGACCCCATCTCTGCAAAAAATACAAAAAAATTAGCTGGGTGTGGTGGTGCACATCCTGTAGTCCCAATTGCTCAGGAGGCTGAAGTGGGAGAATCGCCTGCACCTGGGAGATGGAGGTTGCAGTGAGCCGAGATCGCACCACTGCACTCCAGCCTGGGTGCAGAAGCCAGATCCTGTCTCAGAAGAAGACAGAAACACAGAGCCAGTTAACGTGGGCTTTGTCTCCAACACTCTCCCCTCCCCCTTGCCCTCATACCACACTTCCTGTTCCGTATCCTCTTTTTTTTTGAGTTTATCATGATGGGTGTTTTAGAAAGATCCACCTGCTGTGATGTGATGTGTGTAGGGTGGTGTGGCTGGGTGGGGGAAGACAGATAGAGGACATGGGGAGAAGGGTGAACGACCTCCCTTTGAACCTCAAGGAGGGCCCAGCGGTCTGATGCAGGCCACCCCAGTGGAGAGAGGTTTGCATGTGGACGCCATCTGTTTCCCACTGACCTTGGCCACTGCTCGGCCCTCCCAGCTGGACCTGCCCCAAACCTACCTGATAAGGGCCAGGGCGTCGAGAGCACTGAGTAATTCTCGTGGGGCCCCCGCCTGTGCAGTCATCTCCCCAGATGATCATCCAGATGGTGCAACCCCATCTTACAAGGACAAAGTTTCTTGTAGTTTCCTTCTGCTTTCTGGGTCTGGGGCTGCCTCCAAAACTGCAGGTTGAGTTTCCTCTTTCAGAACCTGTGGCTGATGTCACCAGATAATAATGCCTAGTGCCATTTGTGTTAAGCGTCTGGGGTTGAACCACTCAAGCAGAGAAAGAGAGCGTTCTGTTCATGTGGAGTCCCACAGCTCAGCCTGTGCCTGACATGTTGTCTCTGCTTTGTAGGCGGGGGCACGAACAGCATCACCGTGAGGAATGCCACATTCACCTGGGCCAGGGGCGACCCTCCCACGCTGAATGGGTAAGCCGGGACGTGGACACACGTGATGGCGTGGAGAGAGCCACAGGGCTTTTGTCAGACGTGGATTCGAATTCCCAAGCACTATTCTACTAGTGTTCGTTTCTCCTGTGGCCCTGGAATCTGGGGCAGGGGTCTTTGTTTCCTTCCCCTTCCCCAGCTTTTAGCTCAGCACCTGACGTGTGGCAGGCCCTTTGCAATGCATGTTAAAGGACCGTGTGCACAGGTTCAGCTGCTCCTGAATGCTGTTATCGCAGGTGCATGTCCCACCTTCAGACCTGAGTTCTGCCCACCAGTTGTTCGTCGGCTCATTCCTCTGCCAAGCTAGGCAGTCTCACACATGTGCACTGACGTGGCCGAGTGTCCCCTTTGCCCACAGACGCGGATCTTGGTCATGCACAGCATGAGCTACTTGCCACAGGTGGATGTCATCATTGTCATGAGTGGCGGCAAGATCTCTGAGATGGGCTCCTACCAGGAGCTGCTGGCCCAAGACGGTGCCTTCGCTGAGTTCCTGCGTACCTATGCCAGCACAGAGCAGGAGCAGGACCCAGAGGAGAACGGTAGGGGCAGCCCCAGGGTTCCTCCCGCTCGGGGTGTCTGGCGCCTTGAAGGGCCACATTGGCCTCTTTGAGGTTGCCACCAGCCACTCGGGGAAGGCGGCTCATCAGGGCATGAGGGTGGGAGCTGGATGGAGCCCCCTAAAGAAACAACGTGGAAAACCACCTTAGTCCCTGCAGCGCTGAATTGAGAGAGTCTCGGTGCTTTATGGCCAGGGGACGGGAGCACCAGGCTTCAGCTCAGCTGACCTCAGGGCAGGGTCTAGTGCCTTCCTGGAACACAACCTTGGACCTGATGAGTTTCAGGGTCCTTATGGCAAAAATGGGAATGATGGTAATTAAAGTCCTGGCTCTCGGGGCTGAGAGAAACTGAGGACATACGTGATGCAAGAGATATGAGGGTTGTGAGGTGAAGCACGGAGTTAAGCTGGCAGGCTCGGGTTGGTGACGTCTGGGTTCAATCCCCGGCCGCTCATCTCCCCAGCTGTGTGACCTCAGGCCTGCCCTTCAGACCCATCTGAGCTTCACTTCCTTCCCTCATAAAGCAGTTCAGCAGGGCCAGACGTGGTGGTTCCCAACACTTGTAATCCCAACACAGAGAGGCCGAGGTGGGAGGATCGCTCCAGCTCAGGAGTTTGAGACCAGCCCCGGTAGGATGGCGAAATCTCATCTCTACAAAAAATACAAAAAATTTGCCAGGCGCAGTGGCTCACGCCTGTAATCCCAGCACTTTGGGAGGCCGAGATGGGTGGATCACTTGAGGCCAGGAGGAGTTCAAAACCAGCCTGGCCAACATACTGAAACCCCAACTCTACAAAAAAAAAAAAAAAATTCAGATACTATTAAGTGCTTTGAAGGGGGAAAAAAAAGACAATGCCGTGGGCTGAGGAGTGATGGGTGTCATTGTGGCAACTCAGGCAGGGGATAGGGAAACCCTCTCTGGGGAGGTTACATTGGCATGGGAAGGAGCCAGCAGGGAGAAGATGTGGGAACAGTGTTGTGGGCAGAGGGAACAGCAAGTGCAAAGGCCTCAGGACCAGCATGAGCTCAATTTGTTTACAAAACAAAAAGGCTGGTGTGGCTAGACACATGGTGTGCCAGGACATGGGGGGCAGGAGAAGATGTCAGCACAGTGATTGTCCTGCAGGGCCTTCCAGGTGGGTTTTGGTCTAACTGTCGATCTCCTGATCTCGTGATCCACCCGCCTTGGCCTCCCAAAGTTCTGGGATTACAGGCATGAGCCACTGCGCCCGGCCAAGTATGCTTTGTTTTAAGCCATAAAGACGCATATGTACTTTTGTCACATTCTACTAGCCAGAATTTTCAAGAAGGGTTAAAAGAAAAAGACTGGCTAGAAAGATAATTATTTTGAACAAATCTCATATTCATCTTTCATTTATAAAACTGTTACTTATTCCTTCCAAAAAAAAAAGAAATTGGCCCTAATGGAGTAAAAATTCACCTTTTTTATTCTAATTTAAAATATATCATTGCTAAGATTTATGATTTTCAGTTAAAATGTCCTAAATATATAAACAGTGTTAGAAGGCCTGAAAGAACTTAAAATGCATCATATTTCTAGATTTCATGTATTAGATTCATAAGAATTATTTAAATATTCAGGGAGATTTTTAATAAATGATGGGAATACTTAAAAGAAAAATAAAAACTATTACATTTATAAATACAATTTTAAAGGCATAAGGGAATTTAATTCTTAAGAAATTATTAAGAAATAAAGTTGTCCTTAAAATGATTGCTAAAAATGTAAAAGATAAAAGATTTAAAATATATGTGTATATACATATACATATATATGATTTTAAAATTTGTAGGCTGAAATTAAATGCTGAGGTAAAAACTGTGTGTTTGAATTTGTGAGTTTCATGAGCAGCATACTAACTCTATAAGGCAGAGTAACCTCTGGTTAGCCTTTCCTGTACCAAAAACTTTCTTCAAGGACAACAAAAGGTGCCATGAAGGAGGCTTCCTTTTGGGAGCCGGTCAGAGGGAGTCAGAATGACCCCAAAGCACAGAGCACTGTGGGCAAACTAGAATAAAATAATAAAAAGAATAAGCATGAGAAACACGGGGAAAGTCCAGTCAAGATAAGGCCTATTTATCCCTAGGAGCCACAATTTTTATATATTGCTCTAAATTTGCATTATCTGGTCAATAATTTTCTAATCCATCATGTATCCTATTATTTAATAAATCTACTCTTCAATTCTTTGTAAGGTTTGATGGCCTCCCTGGGGCAGGGGAGGGTTTGCTGTGGAGCTGTGTAGCCTTAGCAGCTGGGCCGTCACTGGCCGGGTCCCTTCCCTGGCCCTGCAAGGGGAACTGGCACAATTATGTTCACATAATTGTGTGTTGTATAAATTTCACAGACTGTGAGTATATAAATAATAATTTTAAAATTTGAATTACTGAGACCCAGAGGCAACTGAGCTAGTTTGGGGCAAAGTAGAACACTGTAGTTAAGACCCTGGACTCTGGGCTGGACACCATCACTCACACCTGTCATCCCAGCACTTTGGGGGGCAGAAGCAGGAGGATCGCTTGTGCCCGGAGTTCAAGGTCAGACTTGGCAACATAGTAAAACCGTATCTCTACAAAAAAATGCAAAGAAATTATCTGGGCATGGTCGCACATGCCTGTAGGCCCAGCTACTCTGGAGGCTGAGATGGGAGGATAACCTGAGCAAAGGGAGGTTAAGGCTGTGCTGAGCCATGATCACCACTGCACTCCAGCCTGGGCAAGAGTGAGACCCTCCCCACCTCACCAAAAAAAAAAAAAAGATTTGCACTTTTGGAGCCCAAAAGTGCAAATCCCAACTCTGCCATTTTCTAACCATTGTGATTCTGGGCAAGTTATGTGATTCTGGGCAAGTTATATTATGGTATGAGACCACCACTTCTCCTGTTGTCCTTCCCAGTTTCTCCCCAACCTCCCCTTTTCCCTAGTTTATAAGACAGGAGAAAAGGGAGAAAGCAAAAAGTTGGAAAGAAACAGAAGTAAGATAAATAGCTAGACGACCTTGGCACCACCACCTGGCCCTGGTGGTTGAAATAATAATAATATTAACCCCTGACCAAAACTACTGGTGTTATCTGTAAATTCCAGACATTGTATGAGAAAGCACTGTAAAACTTTTTGTTCTGTTTGCTGATGTATGTAGCCCCCAGTCACGTTCCTCACGCTTACTTGATCTGTTATGACTTTTTCATGTAGACCCCTTAGAGTTGTAAGCCCTTAAAAGGGCTAGGAATTTCTTTTTCGGGGAGCTCAGCTCTTAAGACACGAGTGTGCCGACGCTCCCGGCCGAATAAAAAAACCCTCTTCCTTCTTTAATCCGGTGTCCGAGGAGTTTTGTCTGTGACTCGTCCTGCTGCGCGATGTCTGAACCCTTCTCTTACTCGCTCTTCCTGCAGGGTTGGATAGTGTTGCTCACTCCCATCTTACCGTGCTCCCCATTTTGCTTTTTGAGTTTATTCTTTCTTAATCCTCCTCCTGCCTAATGGCATTTTCTGTCTTTGACTGAATACATTTTGTGTGGTCATCCTTTTGGATATTGATGTGCCTAAAATCTTTCTTGTGTCCTTTCTCATTCATTCTCTTTGTCCCATTTGGCTGACATTCAGGAAAGCTTCACTGGATACAGTGTGGTGATGTGCTGCCCAAGGACCGACTCAGAACTCTGTAGGAACTTGGGTCTGTGAACCTCCAAAATAAATCTCAGGCTGGCTATTCCCAGAGGACACTGCAGCCTGGGAAATATGCCATTAGGATTTGTTAGTACCAAAGGAAATAATCTTTGTTAAGAATGAGATCACTGGCCGGGCATGGTGGCTCATGCTTGTAATCCCAGCACTTTGGGAGGCCGAGGCGGGCGGATCACGAGGTCAGGAGATCGAGACCACGGTGAAACTCTGTCTCTACTAAAAATACAAAAAATTAGCCGGGCGTGGTGGCGGGCGCCTGTAGTCCCAGCTACTCGGAGAGGCTGAGGCAGGAGAATGGCGTGAACCCCGGGGGCGGAGCTTGCAGTGAGCCGAGATCGCGCCACTGCACTCCAGCCTGGGTGACAGAGCGAGACTCCGTCCAAAAAAAAAGAGAATAAGATCACTGAGGCAGATGACGGTTTCAGTATGATGCCATCTGGTAAGAAGTTACATGATGAGCTTTTCAGTATCTAGAGGTATGAGAAATAAAAGCATACCTCATTTTGAGAGATCCTGACTCTGAGAAGCACCTGGTTAGGACAATTAGCCTAATATCTGCAACAGGTTAGTGGCGTCAGGCTAAGAGGGCAGAGGGGCCAGTTTAGATGAGTGACTCAAGCGTCATGACAATCAGATTTCATGTGTTATCCTTTATTTGGATCCTGGGCTCACAAGCCAACTATAAAACAATAATGTTCATAGAGTTGGGAAAATTCAATTATGAGCAAGGTAATAAATGATACCAAGGAATTCATGTTAATATTGTTATGGATGATAATCAGGGTCATGCTATGACTTTTGTGGCTTCTAGGTGTCTATGTGAGCTTCTTCTTCCATAAACACAATATCTTATGACCTCATTTTCGTTATTTAATATAATCCAATATGAACTTAATATTATAGATTAATATTATTATCTTTATTTGTTGCCTTTAAAAGAAATAAAAATTAAAACACTTTCCTGGGCCTCTGAAAGTACTGTGGGTCTTAGACACTGGGCCTACTGTGTTCAATGGACAAGTCAGCCTTGGTGATAATGCCACAAAGAATTGGAAGAAATTCTTCACAATTATTTTATGCTGTAGAGTAAATTAATAAGAATTTAACTCACAAAACAAAGAGCTCAAAGAGGATAAGATAAAATGGAAAAAAACTGAAAAGGAATTTGTAATTTTCCGGACAAAAGTTGAGAAGCCACATAGTTAAATACATATCATGAAATAATACATAAATTAGAAATAGCAAGGAAGAGAATAGTCATCCCTAAAAACATTTTGCTGACAGAATAAAGTCTGGTAGCAATCACAATGATTCATAAAACAAAGACTAAGATTAAAGAAATTAGTCTAAATATCCCCAGTTCTATTTACTGATCCACAACAAAATGGATTACCTGCAACATTCTAGCCATTCTCCTCTGGTTGAGCTCTGGGTGGCCTATGTCTCACTAAAAGTGTGGTGCCCAGAGTGGAACAGTCTCCTAGTTATTGTCAGACAGACAGTAGGGCAGAACTCTCACATTACCTGTTCCTATTGGTGTAAACCAAGGGTAATAATTGGTTTATCTAAATTAATGCAAGAAAAGAGATCCTGCTGGGAATCTCAAAGAAGGAGGCACTGTTATTCTTGGGAATTTGGCTAGCACCATGGTACCAGCTTCACAAAAGAGTTTTAGAAGTAAGACACCTCTGGTTCCAGGCATGAGAGAATAAAAGTACCCTTTTACTGTGTAAGAGTAAGAGTACCCTCTTACTGTGATCTATTATAAAAACTAAACAAAATATATAAAGTAACTGTTTTTTAGATATTGGATAACAGACAATGCAGGCTTGTGATCCCCTGGACATGGGTTATCTTAAATCTTTGACCAAATACTAAAGCCTAGCAGAGAACAGCCATGGGGAGGGTGGGGTATGGAGCTGAACAGATTCCAGAGATCACATGTACTGAAACAATTTGGAGTTCTGACCATGTAGAGTGAAGAGATGTTGCTGAACACCCTCAGCATTCAATTTAGATCCCAATAAAGGCCATGACTTAAGAACAGGATTTCTCTAGCCATAGAATAAGGGAAACTCCAGACTGACCTTAATAAAGTCTAAAACAAACACTCAGTAAGATCAAGCTTATCCATCAATAAATCAGTAAAATCCACGACTCCTTAAAAGAAAGCAATAAAGTCCAGACTCTCAGAAACATAGCCTCCACAGTGGCCAGGACACAATATAAAATTATTAGATACTTGAAGAAGCAGGCAAATCTAGCCCATAACCAAGATTAAATAGAGTCAGTAGAAACAGACCCAGACATGATATTGGAATTAGCAAACAAGGATTTTAAAATAGCATTATAAGTGTGCATGTTCAGAAATTTAAAGGAAAGAGTGACTATAAGTGAACGACACATGGGGAAAAATCAAGAAAAATAGTAATTATAAAAATTAAAATTAAATGAAAATTCTACAGCTAAGAAACACAACATTCAAAAGAAAAATTTATTGCCTTGGTGTCAAAACAGACTAGAAAAATGCACCAACCTCAAAGAGTGAAATCAAAATGATGGCCACAAAACACCTTTGCCTTCTCTACTACTCCTCATGGAGGTCTTTGCTCAAGATAAAATGGTTTACTCATTCACTCTCCCCTAGATACACTCTTTTTTTTTTTTCAGTTTCCAGGTGTTTGCTCACACTTTTCCCTCATCTGGCTTTAAGATTTAATATGAGAAAAGTGATGTGGGACAGTCAATGTCAGGAGGGACAGTCTTCACCATTCACTGGTAATGGAATGAGAGTCTAGACATGTACTATCCTGGGGCTGAATTATCTACAGGTCAGACAATATTTGTTTTATACTATCTCCTCTAATGTCTTTCATTATAGAATGTAAAACTCTCATCTCAGCATATTATTTTTCTAAATGTTGGAAAAATACCCCCTTTAGAGAGTATAATTACAGAGTTTCTACACTCCTTGCTATCTCAACTGTTTCCTGTCTATACATCCTTATTAGGCTGTTCTTGTGTTGCTATAAAGAAATACCTGAGATTGTCTGGGTGCAGTGGCTCATGCCTGTAATCCCAGCACTTTGGGAGGCCAAGGCAGGTGGATCATTAGGTCAGGAGTTCCAGACCAGCCTGACCAACATGGTGAAAGCCCGTCTCTACTAAAAATACAAAAGTTAGCTTGGCATAAGGGTGCACGCCTGTAATCCCAGCTACTCAGGAGACTGAGGCAGGAGAATCACTTTAACCCAGGAGGCAGAGGTTGCAATAAGCCAAGATCACACCACTGCACTCCAGCCTGGGCAACAGAGCAAGACTCTGTCTCAAAAAAAAGAAATACTTGAGATTGCATAATTTATAAGAAAAGAGGTTTAATTGGCTCACAGTTCTGCAGGCTGTACAGGAAGCACAGAGCCAGCATCAGCTTCTGAGGAGGCTTCAAGAAATTTCTACTCACGGCAGAAGGTGATGTGGGAGCTTGTGTGTCACATGGTGCAGGCAGGTGCAGGAGCGGGAGTGTGGGGGAGGAGCCATAAACCTAATCAACCTGATCTCACTAGAATTCACTCACTATCCCTAGAACAGGACCAAGCCATGAGGGATCCACCCCCATGACCCAAACCCCTCCCCCAGGCCCAATCTCCAACACTAGGGATTACAATTCAACATGACATTTGGTGGGGACACATACTCAAACTACATCAACATCTGTCTGGGCTCCCAGCTAGCTATATTTGTCTTTCCTATATAGTTATTGGTTTTTATCTCTGGCATATTTAAATACTACAAAAATTTCTAAGCAATCTAAAAATTATTACTTTTTTTTTTGAGACGGAGTCTTGCTCTGTCGCCCAGGCTGGAGTGCAGTGGTGCGATCTTGGCTCACTGCAAGCTCCGCCTCCCGGGTTCACGCCATTCTGCCTCAGCCTCCTGAGTAGCTGGGACTACAGGCGCCCCCCACCATGCCAGGATAATTTTTTTTTTTTTTGTATTTTTAGTAGAGACAGGGTTTCACCGTGTTTGTCAGGGTGGTCTCGATCTCCCGACTTCATGACCCGCCCGCCTCGGCCTCTCAAGGTACTGGGATTACAGAACAATCTAAAAATTATTTAGACCCAGCTTAGTTGCTACCTTTTCTATGGGGTCTTCTTTCATTCCCCAGCCACTGTCTTCCCCTGAACTCTCAAAGAACTTGTGATCTTACCAACACATTCGAGTTGCATTTCTGTAGTAGTTGTTTTGTATACATGTGTTACATCTTATTCAAGACTCTGAACTTCCAGAAATCAGGGACAATATATTCTAATAATCACAGTTCCCATAACACACAGGACAATGGACTTTATATAATGTTCTTTTTGGTCCTTATCTCTGATCAAATAAGAAAATATGCAGTCATCGTGTCTGCTCTTGGAAGGAGTAATCAATATTCACCAAAGGATCAGCAAGCAGAAGGTTAGTACACAAGTCACCTGTGTCTTGAAGGTTTGCGGTAATAAATGTTGTACAGAAGGGTCAGAGGAACTAAATTGCAGGTGGGTGAAGACTAAGAAGCTACTCAGAGAAGGATTTTGAAGGAAGGCTGTGGTTGGGAGTGGTGTATCTGTGGAAAGGGACAGCGGCTTCTAGTCGTTGGGGTATTTGAGAGAGAGAACGGGGACAATGACTGGGGTTCCTAAGTGGTTAGACGAAGGGGTCAATCTGGCCACAGCATTTGGGATATGGGAAACAGTGGGGGTCTGTTTGGGAGAGGCTAAGTGCAGGACAGGGAGGACTGAATGTAATGAGCTCAGGCCTTAGAACCCAGGGAGAAGCACAGATAGAAAGGAGCACTGTGCGAATGGAGTCACCAGTGACACACCCTCCTTCATAGAACCCCACTGGTCAGTGTGGGGACCTGGACCAGCAACCACCAGACAGGAAAGGAGAATGATCAACAGTGCCTTCTGTCAGGGAGAGAGGAGTTGGCAGCACCAGCAGTCCTGGCTCCCCTAGGCACCAGGCTCTCTTATTCCTAGAACTCCACGTTTGAATGGTGTGTGTCTTCCTTAAAAGCCTGGACTTTCTGGCAGTTTGTGGTTTAATTTAATTTGCACAGTACTTCATAATAGTTACAGTTACATGAACTGGTATATAACATTGGGGAAAACAAGGTTTTTCTGTGATGATAATTGCCTGTTTAAATGATGATAATTGCCCTTTAAAAACAAGTAATATTCTCACAATACTCCTTCTTTTTCATATTGGCTGGTCAAGCCAGACTATTTTAGTCATGCTTTAAAATAAAGAATCAAATCCTAGTTTCCATTCTTTGGTTAATAATACTTTGTTGCAATATTTTTATGATTTTTTTCAGTTACAATTAGTTTTTTGCAAGGGCTGACTGATTTGTTGATTTTCTAACTATTTTAATTCCTTGGTTAGATGTTCCATGTAGAATTTTACTTTTCTTTTTAAAGTCTGGATTAATGTCACATGTTTTATACTTGCCACTGCTTTTCCCATATCCTACATGGTTATTGGTTTTTATCTCTGGTATATTTATCCTCTCTAGATAGTTTACTGCCCCGTTTTTAAAATTTGTGATGATGAAGTTATTGAATATGCATTTTCCTTGTTAATATGTTCATTTTTTGTTCTAGAAATTGATATTACACTATGAGCCTATTTGAAACAAACCAACAAAAATAGGTGCCCCAGCTTCTGCCTACAGGAATTCTCAGTAGGATCTCTTGGTAGGAGGTGGCAGAGACTGTGAGACTTCTTTTAGGGGGAATACAGGAAAATTCCTCTTCACGCGTTTTCTAAGGAGGCCCTCAGAAAGCTCCACCAATGTCCCTGAACTTTGGCAACTGTGAATTATAAAGACTAGGGCTCCACTGGGGATTGGAAAAGTTCTCAATGTACATAAGAATCACCTTGCAGACTTTTTAAAGATCAGAACCTGGATGCCACCACAAGAATCAAATATCTGGGAGGTGCAGCCAGCTTTCCAGGTAATTCTACCCAGCAGCAAGACTTGGGAGCCAACAAGCCAGGTGATTAAAAGCTCAACTTCAGAGCTATAAATGTGGGGAAAATCCTTTCCAGTACTTGGGACCATGGGCCAGGGGCAGAATAAAAAACTGGAAAAGATGGCCGAGTGCGCTGGCTCACGCCTGTAATCCTAGCACATTGGGAGGCCAAGGTGGGTGGATAACCTGAGGTCAGGAGTTCTAGACCAGCCTGACCAACATGGCAAAACCCCATCTCTACTAAAAATACAAAAATTAGCCAGGCATGGTGGCTGGCGCCTGTAATCCCAGCTACTCAGGAGGCTGAGGCAGGAGAATCGCTTGAACCCGGGAGGTGGAGGTTGCAGTAAGCAGAGATCGTGCTACTGCACTCCAGCCTGGGCAACAGAGAGAGACCCTTTCTCAAAAAAAAAAAAAGAAAGAAAAAGAAAAGAAAAGACACCGCAGAGTACCAGCAGGGAGAATAGGAAGCCAAGTGCTAATAATGTCCATCGGTCCAGCTGCTGTACCTATGCTTTATTGGACTTCTCTTCCTGCATGTGACAAACTGGCTAGGACAATAATTTTATGAATCCGATTATTTTGAAAAAGGTATTATTTCCAAAAAGAAAATTAGTTTGTTGTACTTTCCATTCTTCTTTGCCTTATGAGTTCTTATGACTTGGGAGTTATTTCTCCTTGACAAACTTTCAAGGTTGTCTATCTGGTTGTTAAATTGCACGACTGTCTAAATTATGGAAATTAAGTTACCTGCTTTCTGCTTGGTCGCTTTCCTTAATCTGCAAATCTGTTCCCTGTTACCTTTACTCAACTGTTAATGACTTCCAGTTTGTGTCTGAGGTTCTAACTGTCTTACATCCAAGAAATTAGTTGTTTAGAGCTTTTAAGTAGAAGGGGCACAAGTGCCCTGAGCTAACTATAGGGTCTTGGACAAAGTTCCCTCTCCTCCAGCCTTTTTTCCTTTCCCAGGCCACAGAGTGGGTGGGGAGCTGACGCTAAGCCAAGGGAGTAGGGGAGAAGGGGAGGTGTGGGGACAAGGGTCTGCTGTGCTCACCTTCTTTGATTTTAAACCATACACTTCTACATCTGAAAAACCTGCTATAAAACCTTTCATTTCTTGCTTCCCTGCTGGCTTGATTTTCTCCTCTCATTTCTTTCTTTTCTTTTCTTTATTTTTCATTTCTCCTTTCCTTCCTTTCTTCCTCCCCTCTTTCTTTCTTTCTTTCACTCTTTTGAAATTTGTCAATGTTCATTTGTTTTCTGGACTTCTGACCACAGTTCTGGATTCACAGACATTAGCAGGAAAAATCTAGATATTTAATTTCTAATTTGGCCAAGCCCAAACGATTTCATAGGGATTCCAACAAAAAGGAACTCATCAATAATGACAGCTTGAGCCCTTACTGTGTGATAACCCTTATGTGACCTTGCATTCATTTAGACTCTACTCAGCCCACAGCCACCATGCAGCTACCTCCAACAGCTATTGCTGCTCACCGCCTTCCAATCTGATGATTCTAGTTGCTGGTACTCATTAAACAAAATTATGAAAGGCATTGTTCTGGACTGAGCTACTGCACTAAGCCCCAACAGACCAGATCAAACTAAAATAGAGTCATGCATGCTAAGTGCCGTGTAATCAAACTGAAACTTTAAGAAAGCAGATAGATCTCCAAACAGAACAGTTTCTGTTCTCTTAAAAATAGGAGATTCCAGCATAATAAGGAACTCCCCTTGGCCCTAACTGTTGACGTCAATGCCTAAAGTTTTGGTCAACTTCCTGAAGGGGGAAATTGTTAAATTAAGTTAAAGCTACTTCCTGACATAATTTAAGTTCAGCCTAAAGGTTTCTTCAAATATAGTGAAGTATAACCTAACTGGATGTGTGGGCAAATTGTAACTTACTCTTGTATCAATCACACAGTTTCAGCCAATCACAGGTGGCCAACTGTTCAAATCATGTTCAAATAAGGCAAATGCTGAGCTGAAACCAATCCTGCTGTTTCTGTATCTTGCTTCCATTTTCTATCCATCACTTTCCTTGTTCTGTCCACAAGTATTAGCCGGCCATGTGGCAGCCCTGCAGTCACTCTTAACCTATTCTTTTTTGGGAACTGCTGATTCTCTCATTCTTTGCTCAGTGAAACACTGTTAAATTTCATTCATTTAAAGATTGTCTTTTAATATACTGAACTGAGACTTGCTTCCGATTCTCCTAAGTTCTGCATAACACCTTACTGTCACCCAATCCAGTCTGTGTATGCATTACATCCCCATTACTCTGACCCTAGCAACAGATATATACTGTTTATGACTGATATAAAGGAACTAGCTCCACTTACATAAAAACTGTCTACATCAGGATAATGAGAAGACAAGCCACAGACCAGGACCAAATATCTGCAAAAGACATTTCTGATAAAGAACTGTTATCCAAAATATACTCAATATTAAGAAAATAAACAATCCTTTTTAAAAATGGGCTAAAGATCTTAACCTCTCCAAAGATATATACATGGCAAATAAGCATATGAAAAGATGCTTCACCTCATATGTCATAAGGGAATTTCAAATTAAAACAACAATTGAGATACCACTACACATTTATTAAAATGGCCAAAATCCAGAACACAAACAATACCAAATATTTGTGAGTATGTAGAGCAACAAGAGCTCTTCTTATTGCTTGTTGGTGGGAATGCAAAATGATACAGCCACTTTGGAAGCCAGTTTGGCATTTTCATACAAAACTAAACATGCTCTTGTCATATGATCCTGCAATTGTACTACCTGGCACAATCTCTAAAGGGATTGAAACTTGTGACCACACCAAAAGCTGCACGTGAATGTTTATGGCAGCTGTATTCATAATTGCCAAAACTTGGAAGCAACCAAGAGGTCCTCCAGTGAGTGAATGGATAAATAAACCAGTCTATCCAGGAAACAGAATATTTTTCAGCATTAAAAAGAAATGAACTACCAAACCATGAAAAGATGTGAAGCAAAATTAAGTGCCTATAATTAAATGAAATAAAACAGTCTTAAAAGAGTACATAGTATATGATTTCAACTATACCATATTCTGGAAAAGGCAAAACTATGAAGACAGTAAGGTACATACGTGTACCTCCAAACTCCTAGGATGTACATTAAGAGTGAATGCTAATGGAAACTACAGAGTTTGGGTGATAATGATGTGTCAGTGTAGGTGCATGGATTGTTACAAAAGTACCACTCTGGTGTGCAGTGTTGATAATGGGGAAGTTGTGGGGTGGAAGCAGGGAAATCTCTGTCTCTTCTGCTCAATTGTGATGAGAATCTAAAACTGCCCTAAAAAATAAAGTTTATTTTAAAAGAAAAAAGTCTCTACATATCACCCCAACCACAAAATGGAGGTGGAGGTGGGGAGTAATCTTTCCTCTTTCCACTCTTTGTCACTGTGGATGGACATCTCTTTCCCCCAGGGAATTACTCTATTTGGGGGTGGAGGCAGTATGGGGAAAGCAAGCAAGACAGCCTGTCATTGTCCAGTATGCTACTTACGGCAAGTAAGTCTTCCCATCTGATATGGTTTGTCTGTGTCCCTACCCAAATCTCAACTTGAATTGTATCTCCCAGAATTCCCACATGTTGTGGGAGAGACCCAGTGGGAAGTAAGTGAATCATGGGGACCAGTCTTTCCCATGCTATTCTCATGATAGTGAATAAGTCACATGAGATCTGATGGTTTATCAGGGGTTTCCACTTTTGCTTCTTCCTCATTCTCTCTTTCCACCACCATGTAAGAAGTGCCTTTTGCCCTCCCCCATGATTGTAAGACCTTCCCCAGCCACGTGGAATTGTAAGTCCAGTTAAACCTCTTTCTTTTGTAAATTGCCCCGTCTCAGGTATGTCTTTATCAGCAGCATGAAAACTGACTAGTACAGTAAACTGGTACCAGTAGAGTGGGGCATTGCTGAGAAGATACTTGAAAATGTGGAGCAACTTTGGAACTGGGTAATGCGCAGAGGTTGGAATAGTTTGGAGAGCTCAGAAGACAGGAAAATATGGGAAAGTTTGGAACTCCCTAGAGACTTGTTGAATGGCTTTGCCCAAAATGCTGATAACAACATGGACAATCAAATCCAGGCTGAGGTGGTCTCAGATGGAGGTGAGGCACTTGTTGGGAACTGGAGCAAAGGTGACTCTTGCTATGCTTAAGCAAAGAGACTGGCAGCATTTTGCCCCTGCCCTAGAGATATGTGGAACTTTGAACTTGAAAGAGATGATTTAGGATATTTGGCGGAAGAAATTTCTAAGCAGCAAAGCATTCAAGAGGTGATTTGGGTCCCGTTAAAGGCATTCAGTTTTATAAGGGAAGCAGAGCATAAAAGTTTGGAAAATTTGCAGCCTGATGATGCAATAAAAAAGAAAAACCTGTTTTCTGGGGAGAAATTCAAGCCGGCTGCAGAAACTTGCATAAGTAGCAAGGAACTTAATGTTAATCCCCAAAACCATGGGGAAAATGTCTCCAGGCCATGTCAGAGACCTTCACAACAGCCCCTCCCATCACAGGCCCAGAAGTCCAGAAGGAAAAAGTGGTTTGCTGGGGCCAGGCCCAGGGTCCCCATGCTGTATGCATCTTAGGAACTTGGTGCCCTGTGTCCCAGCCACTCCAGCCATGACTGAAAGTGGCCAACGTAGCACTTGGGGCCATGGCTTTAGAGGGTGCAAGCCTCAAGTCTTGGCAGCTTCCACGTGGTGTTTAGCCTGTAGGTGCACAGAAATCAAGAACTGAGATTTGGGAACCTCCTCCTAGATTTCAGAAGATGTATGGAAATGCCTGGATGCCCAGGCAAAAGTTTGCTGCATGGGTGGGGACTTCATGGAGAACCTCTGCTAGGGCAGTGCATAAGGGGAAAGTGGGGTTGGAGCCCCCACACAGAGTCCCTACTGGGGCCCTCCCTAGAGGAGCTGTGAGAAGAGGGCCACCATCCTCCAGACCCCAGTGTGGTAGATCCATGGACAGCTTGCACCGTGTGCCTGGAAAAGCTTCAGACACTCCATGCCAGCCCATGAAACTAGCCAGGAGGGAGGCTGTACCCTGCAAATCCACAGCAGTGGAGCTGCCCAAGACCATGGGAATCCACCTCTTGCGGCAATATGGCCCAGCTGTGAGACATGGAGTCAAAGGAGATCATTTTGGAACTTTAAGATTTGACTGCCCTGCTGGATTTCAGATTTTCATGGGCCCTGTAGCCCCATTGTTTTGGCCAATTTCTCCCATTTGGAATGGCTGTATTTACCCAATGCCTGTACCCCCATTGTATCCAGGAAGTAACTAACTTGCTTTTGACTTTACAGGCTCATAGGCGGAAGGACTTGCGTTGTCTCAGATGAGACTTTGGACTGTGACTTTTGGGTTAATGCTGAAATGAGGTGAGACTTTGGAGAACTGTTGGAAAGGCATGATTGGTTTTGAAATGTGAGGACATGAAATTTGGGAGGGGCCTGGGGCAGAATGATATGATTTGGCTGCGTCCCCACCCAAATCTCAACTTGAACGGTATCTCCCAGAATTCCTGCGTGTTGTGGGAGGGACCCAGGGGGAGGTAATTGAATCATGGGGCCGGTCTTTTTCATGATATTCTCGTGATAGTGAATAAGTCTCATGAGATCTGATGGGTTTATCAGGGGTTTCTACTTTTGCTTCTTCCTCATTCTCTCTTGCCCACTGCCCTGTAAGAAGTGCCTTTCACCCTCTACCATGATTGTGAGACCTTCCCTGGCCACGTGGAAGGTCCAATTAAACCTCTTTCTTTTGTAAATTGCCCAGTCTTGGGTATGTCTTTATCAGCACCAAATGGACTAATACACCATCCCTCAACCAACATGAGGCCACAGCCTTTGCACCTCAAAATCACCAAGCCCAGCCTCCAGTTACCAAAACTGATTAATCAGACAAGGAAGATCTTAAGCTCCACACTCTTCATCCATATCATGGGACTACCACAGGAAACATTGCCTGGTTCGGGTCACACAAGCATGCCTTTGCCCCAATTTTGACGTAAGAGCACCGATGATTTTCTTCTTCTGTCCTGACTCTCAGGCCTTTTTTTGGACAGTGGTGCTGACTCCATTCCCTGCTCCCATTGGTTGAATGTGACTCAGGCTGGACCAATCAGAGCCTTGCATTCCCCTGGCCATAGTGATTGGTTCCAGATCAAGCCACACCTAAATCCACGCCCTAAACTCTTCTGTCACTTGAGCTTGTACATTTCCTCTTTGCTTAAGCAGTTTTGGGTTGGGTTTGCTGTCACGTGCAACCGTAACAGCGCTGAAGATTTATCCACACAGAGCCTGGTGCCTGTGAGGGTGTGCCCGTATAAGGCCAGCTGCCAAGAAGACACGAGCCTAGCATCCAGCCTTGAGTTTGTATGCAACTGCATTGACTGGAGACTTCTGATGAGAGAAGAGGCCTCTAGGAGACAGGCTAGGGTGGGAAGCGTTACGACAGGGTAGGTCTGTGAGGTGCCATCAGCAGCCTCCAAACCTGCCCCAGAGCCACCAGTCTGCCTCTGCGGGCCTCTCTCTGACTCTTCCAATCTCTGCCCTTTCTGCAGCTGTCTTCCCTCCATTGTCATAAATACAATCGTGTAGCCAAGTAAGTCCAGACTAAGCCAGCTCTTTCTCATCCATACCCAGGGCTCTGCAATCTGCTTTCTTCTCCTTCTCCCTTTGCAGCCCATAATTGTGATGATCTTCCCCACACACCAAAGTCCACTGTCTCAGAACCTCACCCCAGACCCTCTGGAGCCCTTGCCTTAACAGTCAGCCCCTCACTGACCACCCTTAGCTGAGGCTGAGGATCCCTGACACATAGCAGTTCTCCACTCTGGTGGTGCCCTAGAATCACTTGGAAAGGTTGGACAAAACACTGAGGCCTGGCCAGGCGCAGTGGCTCATGCCTGTAATCCCAGCACTTTGGGAGGCCGAGGTGGTTGGATCACGAGATCAGGAGATCGAAACCATCCTGGCTAACACGGTGAAACTCCGTCTCTACTAAAAATACAAAAAATTAGCCGGGTGTGGTGGCGGGCGCCTGTAGTTCCAGCTACTCGGGAGGCTGAGGCAGGAGAATGGTGTGAACCCGGCAGGCAGAGCTTGCAGTGAGCCAAGATCATGCCACTGCACTCCAGCCTGGGCAACAGAGCGAGACTCTGTCTCAAAAACAAAAACAAAAACAAACAAACAACAACAACAACAAAAAAAAACACTGAGGCCTGGGCCCCATTTGCAGCTCTTCTGATTTAATGCTCATGAGTAGGGCCCAGGCAACACGATTTTGTAAAATTCCCCAGATGATTCTAAGGTGCAGGATCAACCTAAGGTCACCTAAGGTGTTGATCTTTGCATCAGTTTTCCTAGTAGCTCCAAATGGGAGACAAAATAAATATTCATCAACAGTAGAATTGCTAAATAAATTGTGATCTCATCATACAAAATAATTCTATAAAACATAGAGAATAACACTGAAATGCAACAAATTAATGAATCTCAAGTTTAAGAAAGAAGTTTAAGAAAAAGAATTGAAACACACAAATGTTATATTACAGTGTTTTATTTATATAAATTGCAAACTCCATTAATTAGTATTAGAAGTTAGAATGTTGAATAATATTTTAGGAAGGTAACGGTTAGGAAACTTAAAAATAACCAGGATAAGATACAGGAAGAATTGCAATGAAGGAGAGAAATTATGAGTTTTTTTCATGAAGAAGAGAAATATATATGTATTTTTAAATATTTTAACGTGTAAGAAAAGTTTGAAATAGATAAATTCAATTTTATGCCTAATTTTTCAAATGTGTATATATATAATTTCTTTTATGATAAGTTAATATCAATCAACATTAAGACATAAACCATGCTTTTTTGTTATTATACTTTAAGTTCTGGGGTACATGTGCAGAATGTGCAGGTTTTTTACATAGGTATACATGTGCCATGGTGGTTTGCTTCACCCCTCAACCCGTCATCTACATTAGGTATTTATCCTAATGCTATCCCTCCCCTGGCTCCCCACCCCCGACAGGCCCCGGTGTGTGATATTCCCCTACCTGTGTTCATGTGTTCTCATTTTTCAACTCCCACTTGTGAGTGAGAACATGCAGCGTTTGATTTTCTGTTCTTGTGTTAGTTTGCTGAGAATGAGGGCTTCCAGCTTTATCCACGTCCCTGCAAAAAAACATGAACTCATTCTTTTTACGGCTGCATAGTATTCCATGGTGTATATGTGCCACATATATTTTTTTTTAACAGTCTGTGAAGAGATTCACAGAATATTACATTTAAAGACCTGTATTTACCTCCTCATCTCTCCTGTGTAACACAATCTTAAACTACAAAGGAAAAGACAAGGAATGTCATTGCCCTTGGGACATTGGTAAAACTAATTGAACTTTGGAAATGGGAAAAGAAAAAAGAGGAAAAAAAATATGTGGAGTATTTAGACCTACATCTGAAGGTGGGACAGGATCATTAAGAAGGTTCCAGCCAGGCGCGGTGGCTGATGCCTGTAATCCCAGCATTTTGGGAGGCTGAGGCAGGCGGATCACCAGGTCTGGAGATCGAGACCATCTTGGCTTTCGTCTCTACTAAAAATATTAAAAAAAAAAATTAACTGGGCATGGTGGCTGGTGCCTGTAGTTCCAGCTAACTCGGGAGGCTGAGGCAGGAGAATGGCGTGAATCCGGGAGGTGGAGTTTGCAGTAAGCCAAGATCATGCCACTGCACTCCAGCCTGGGCATCAGAGCGAGACTCCATCAAAACCGAACAAAAAAAAAGATTCCAACCATGAAGACCCAGAAACAGTGTCAACCTATGACTGAGCTTCATCAGAATGACACAGAATCCTTCTCCATCCCCACCCCCAACTAGGCTCACAAGTGTTGAGTAACAGGTCAAAGCAATGTCTTCTGGGGGACTGAACAGAATTTGGAAGGAAACTTAAATGGGAGGATACAGCAGATATTGAGAAATACTGCTGAACCAGTCCAACCTGAAACAGAAAGTAATGCTAGATGAGCATGAAACTTATGGTGCCCTGGAAATAACTCTAAGAGGAAAAAGTCCCAAAACCAAATCAACTCCTGACTAGATTGATTCAACCTCCTCCCCCAAAACACACACATACAGCCTAGTAAAAGGGAACACAGGTGGGTTTTGCTTTCTATATTAGTCTACTCTACATAGTTCACTTTTTGAGTAAAACTTACCAGACATGTATAGAAACGAAAAGATACATAAAGGAAACACTGTTAGGAGACTAAGCAATAAATAAAGCCAGATTCAATGTGGCAGAGGTGTTGGAATTATCTTTCAAGTAGATCTTATGAGTACTGTTCTAGAAGCCCTTAGTAGGGTATAAAGCCCCTTTTTTATTGTACGTACATGACAAGAGTCTCATGTATCCTCTTATATAAAAGATATTTCCAATTCACATTCATCTCCACACTGGCAGTTGCATTTTTTGACACTTTACAAATATTAGTCCACTGTCTTATACTTACATTTATGATTTATGATTGTGGAGCAGTCTGTTGTCATTCTATGAAGTGTTCCCTCACAATGAAACAGTTTATTTTGGCTGCTTTTGAGAGATTCTTCATCTTTGGTGGTGGTTTCAAACTTAAAATATCATAATGAATCACCCACCAAAGACAGAGAAATACTAAAAATCAGCCAAAATATATTGTTTTGCACATTCAAAACAAAGTAAATTTATGTTTTACACATCCAAAATGGGGATTGTTTGGCTTCCTGAATGCAATAATGTATTTGTTTACTCTGAAAAAATTATCAAACATTATATCCTTGAATGTGTACTCTCCTCATCTTCATCTTCTCCACTTAGCTCCACTTTGTGCTACAGTCAGTCATACATTATGCTGTTTATAAAGGACATACGTGATACTCTCATCCTCCATATGTCACTATTACTCTCCTAGTTTACCTCTATTTGTCTGTCTGTGAAGCCCTCATGACAGTTTTTTACATCTATTATCCAATTCACATTTTCTGCAGCTTCATTTAAGTTGCTAAGCAAAGTTTTCACTAAACAGCAAATTTTACTTATTTCACTTTTTATTAATATAAATTATAATTTTGGCCGGGCACGGTGGCTTACGCCTGTAATCCCAGCACTTTGGGAGGCTGAGGGGGGCGGATCACGAGGTCAGGAGATCGAGACCATCCTGGCTAACACAGTGAAACCCCGTCTCTACTAAAAATACAAAAAATTAGCCGGGCGCCGTGGCGGGCGCCTGTAGTCCCAGCTACTCGGGAGACTGAGGCAGGAGAATGGCGTGAACCCGGGAGGCGGAGCTTGCAGTGAGCCGAGATGGCGCCACCGCAGTCCGGCCTGGGCGAAAGAGCGAGACTCTGTCGCAAAAAAAAAAAAAAAAAAATATATATATATATATATATAAATTATAATTTTTATTCTTCAATGACTGGAAAATGTGAAAAAAATCATGTATATATTTTATATATTTACATATGTATGTGTTATATAGACATACACAAAATTGCTATTGGTAACGGTGGTTTTCATAGGAGTCTACAGCTACTGGAGATTTCATTTTTCCTTAAAGATATTATATTTCCTTAAAAATATTGTCTTAAAGATATTCTATTTCTTAATTTATAATAAAGATAATTCTTATGCTTTTATTAAAAACATAAATTAATATGCTGGGTGCAGTGGCTCATGTCTGTAATTTCAGCTCTTTGAGAAAATGAGGCAAAACGATCACTTAAGCCTAGCAGTTTAAGGCTGCAGTGAGCTGTGATTCCACCACCACACTCCAGCCTGGGCTACAGAGCCAGAATATATATATATGTGCATTGACAGTTATATATATATATATATATATATATATATATATATATATATATATGCATTGACAGTAATACATTAATACATTAAAACCTGAGATCAAATCTTAAAAGCAACAGCAAAGTGCATTTCCAGTCTAGTTCAGTGACTATTAGAATTAAAGCCAATTGGCCGGGCGCAGTGGCTCACGCTTGTAATCCCAGCACTTTGGGAGGGCAAGGCGGGCGGATCACGAGGTCAGGAGATCGAGACCACGGTGAAACTCCGTCTCTACTAAAAATACAAAAAATTAGCCGGGCGTGGTGGCTGGTGCCTGTAGTCCCAGCTACTCAGAGAGGCTGAGGCAGGAGAATGGCGTGAACCCGGGAGGCGGAGCTTGCAGTGAGCCGAGATTGTGCCACTGCACTCCAGCCTGGGTGACAGAGCGAGACTCTGCCTCAAAAAAAAAAAAAAAAAAATTAAAGCCAACTTCAGGCAAAACATTTCCAAAAACATAAGACAAATAAAAAGAAAAAGGAGAAAAAATATTCCAGACTTTTGAAGACATTTATTTTATTTTATTTTTTTTTTGAGACGGAGTCTTGCTCTGTCCCCCAGGCTGGAGTGCAGTGGCGCAATCTCGGCTCACTGCAAGCTCCGCCTCCCGGGTTCACGCCATTCTCCTGCCTCAGCCTCCCGAGTAGCTGGGACTACAGGCGTCCACCACCATGCCCGGCTAATTTTTTTTTTTTTGTATTTTTAGTAGAGACGGGGTTTCACCGTGTTAGCCAGGATGGTCTCGATCTTCTGACCTTGTGATCCGCCCGCCTCGGCCTCC